>NC_079193.1:263470822-263635822 GCF_029499605.1 Hyla sarda
GTGCCGCAGCGGAGATCCCGGGGCTCCCCAGCAGCGGGACCCCGGCGATCTGACATCTTATCCCCTATCCTTTAATTATTAAAATTAACATGACCTGTACTTTTTTATTTTTCAATGAAGGTGGCAACCCTAGCTACGCACTAAAGGTCTCGGAACATAGTAACTGACCGGTCTGAGACGTCAGAAGATGAGGCGCTCACCTTCCTTTGCTTGGAGTTTGAAGAGCCTTCTGTCTGTCTTGAAAGCACAGCAGTCAGTTCAGACTTGCAAAGATAAAAGCATTCTTGACATTATTAGCTTCCTAGTAACAGCACAGTGAGGCAGATTTACTGACAATGATTAACCAGATACCATTCCATTTCTGTGGTTATCCTCTGCAGTTAACAAAGTAAGGAATCAATTATGTCCTTCTTGAATCTAATTGCCGCTATAGAAGAAGGAAGGGGCTCCGAGTGTGTCTACAGGTGCACATTTCTTTATGGTGCAGACTTGTGAACACGTACAATGGGAAAGATTCCACAGAATAAAAGTAAATTGGGGTATGCCATTTACGGCTTCTATTTCTTTTTTTGTTGCTTACTGTTCCTAGCAACAATCTATTCTACCGCTCTATACAAAAAGTTGTCATTGCTCATATCAGGATATGTTCAAGGAAAGTGGGATTAGAAAATAATATTCTTTACCTCACCAAATATAGTACAGATCATGTGTAGACTATTTATTTTCTTCATTACTTATAGCGTGCAATTGACTATATGCTTCCCATTGTTGTACATTATTCACACCACAATACGTCCCCACTAGGCCTTAAAGGGGTACTCCGGCGCTAAGACATTTTATCCACTATCCAAAGGATAGGGGATAAGATGCCTGATCGCGGGGGTCCCGCCGCTGGGGACCCCAGTGATCTTGCACGCAGCACCCCGTTAGAATCAGTCCCCGGAGCATGTTCGCTCTGGGTCTGATTACTGGCGATCATGGGGACGGAGCATAGTGACATCACGGCTCCGCCCCCATGTGACGTCACGCTACGCCCCCTCAATGCAAGCCTATGGGAGGGGGCGTGACAGCTGTCACGCCCCTCCAATAGACTTGCATTGAGGGGGAGGAGCGTGATGTCACATGGGGGCGGAGCTGTGACGTCACTATGCTCCAGCCTCGTGGTCGAGATGGACTCAGCCTGAGGACCTCCAGCGGTTCCGGAAGCTGCCAAAGGTGGGTGCTGCATGGCAGATCCCGGGGGTCCCCAGCAGTGGGACCACCGGGGATCTGGCATCTTATCCCCTATCCTTTGGATAGGGGATAAGATGTCTTAGCGCCGAAGTACCCCTTTAATATCTAATCTCCTTATTTCAAACATACACAGGAGAGTAACTACAGTGGGTGCAAATAGTATGGTATACAGTGGTCCCTCAACATACGATGGTAATTCGTTCCAAACGACCCATCGTTTGTCGAATTCATCGTATGTTGAGGGATCCGTGCAATGTAAAGTATAGGAAGCTGTACTCACCTGTCCCCGCCGCTCCGGACCAGGTCCTCACCGCTCCCGATCCTGTCCCAGGGGCTCCAGATGCTGTCCCGCTGCTCCAGGGTCTTTTTCGCGATCCTCCGGCTTCTTCCGCATCTTCTGCAGGGTCCGGGCCTCGCTTTCTGGTGACGTTATTACGCTGCTGTGCCGGCGCGGCGTGCGTAGTGACGTAATAACGACGCCGGAAAGCGAGGCCCGGACCCTGGAGAAGATGCGCAAGACACCGGAGGATCGCGAAGTGGACCCGGAGCAGCGGGAATAGGTGAGCGAACCTGCCAGGGATGCTTAAACTGCTATCCGACAGCAGCTTAAGCATTTTGCGCTGTCGGATAGCAGTTAATGCGATTGCCCCGACATATAAAAGCATCTGAGAGGCCATCGTATGTCGATTTTATCATATGTCGGGGCCATCGTAGGTCGGGGGGTTACTGTAGTTGCATCACCCCCAGGATTCTTAGGGGCCTATACGGTCTCTCTTTCCTATAGGAGTAGACCAGTGCTATAAATGGAGCATTAAAGGGGTATTCCAGGAAAAAAAATATATATCAACTGGCTCCAGATTTGTAAATGACTTCTATAAAAAAAATCTTAATCCTTTCAATAATTATCAGCTGCCGAAGTTAAGTTGTTGTTTTCTGTCTGGCAACAGTGACATCTCTGCTTGTCTCGGGAACTGCACAGAGTGGAAGAGGTTTGCTATGGGGATTTGCTTCTAAACTGGGCAGTTCCCGAGACACGTGTCATCAGAGAGCACTTAGACAGAAAAGAACAACTCAACTTCAGCAGCTCATAAGTACTGAAAGAATTAAGATTTTTTAATAGAGTTAATTTACAAATCTGTTTAACTTTCTGGAGCCACTTGATATATAAAAAAAAGTTTTTTCCTGGATAACCCCTTTAACCCCTTAACGACGCAGGACGTATATTTACGTCCTGCGCCGGCTCCCGCGATATGAAGCGGGATCGCGCCGCGATCCCGCATCATATCGCGTCGGTCCCGGCGCTAATCAACGGCCGGGACCCGCGGCTAATACCACACATCGCCGATCGCGGCGATGTGCGGTATTAACCCTTTAGAAGCGGCGGTCAAAGCTGACCGCCGCTTCTAAAGTGAAAGTGAAAGTGACCCGGCTGCTCAGTCGGGCTGTTCGGGACCGCCGCGGTGAAATCGCGGCGTCCCGAACAGCTGATCGGACACCGGGAGGGCTCTTACCTTCCTCCCTGGTGTCCGATCGACGAATGACTGCTCCGTGCCTGAGATCCAGGCAGGAGCAGTCAAGCGCCGATAATGCTGATCACAGGCGTGTTAATGCACGCCAGTGATCAGCATTAGAGATCAGTGTGTGCAGTGTTATAGGTCCCTATGGGACCTATAACACTGCAAAAAAAATGTAAAAAAAAAGTGTTAATAAAGGTCATTTAACCCCTTCCCTAATAAAAGTTTGAATCACCCCCCTTTTCCCATAAAAAAAATAAAACAGTGTAAAAAAAAAAATAAATAAACATATGTGGTATCGCCGCGTGCGTAAATGTCCGAACTATAAAAATATATCATTAATTAAGCCGTACGGTCAATGGCGTACGCGCAAAAAAATTCCAAAGTCCAAAAAAGCGTATTTTGGTCACTTTTTATATCATTAAAAAATGAATAAAAAGTGATCAAAAAGTCCGATCAAAACAAAAATCATACCGATAAAAACTTCAGATCACAGCGCAAAAAATGAGTCCTCATACTGCCCTATATGTGGAAAAATAAAAAAGTTATAGGGGTCAGAAGATGACATTTTTAAACGTATAAATTTTCCTGTATGTAGTTATGATTTTTTCCAGAAGTGCGACAAAATCAAACCTATATAAGTAGGGTATCATTTTAACCGTATGGACCTACAGAATAATGATAAGGTGTAATTTTTACCGAAATATGCACTGCGTAGAAACGAAAGCCCCCAAAAGTTACAAAATGGCGTTTTTTTTCGATTTTGTCGCACAATGATTTTTTTTTCCGTTTCGCCGTGCATTTTTGGGTAAAATGACTAATGTCACTGCAAAGTAGAATTGGCGACGCAAAAAATAAGCCATAATATGGATTTTTAGGTGGAAAATTGAAAGGGTTATGATTTTTAAAAGGTAAGGAGGAAAAAACGAAAGTGCAAAAACGGAAAAACCCTGAGTCCTTAAGGGGTTAAAGCTGGTGACTTTTGCATTGGGGACCAACATCTTCAAGCTGTGCTACATTGTACACATACAATAGGGATAAGTTCATAAGATGGCAAGTAACTTATCGGTATGCTTCTAGAGAAAGGAAACAACTGTAAACATGGAGGAAATATGCAAATGTTGTCTTAGGATTGAAGCCATCATGCTGCCCTATATATATGTGGAATAGTACTCATGTCATAATATTATTGTGGTGAGCCACGGGGTGTGAAGGTGAGGTGTATGGGGCAGATGTTATTGCCCAGGGTAAGATGGTATTGACGACAGGGCGTGGTTTTCCAATAACCACCCAAACTGTAGTACCGCTAGACCTAGTTTAGGCAGGGCAAATAAGAGTCCAAGGCCAGGTCAGGGTTAATGGTAGCTGTACTAAGGTAGACAGATGTACAGTCTTTACAGCTCGGCCAGGATCACAGAGAGCTGACCAGTAACACAGTGGGGACCTTGCAGCTTGCTGGGACTTGCAGTGACTTGACAGACTTTAGGACAGCCACGCTGACTATAATAGACTTGACTTGACTGAGGGTAGTGACAGCAGACATAGATGATTTGACTTACTGACATGTGGCTGTAGGTTAGGCTTGAGGCCTCCAGCTGTGCTGGACACTGGCTCTGAGACGTCTGGACTGAACTTGACCTCAGGATCTAAGAGCAATGAATAATCAAAGAGAGTGAGTGTAGTACCTCCCCCTCCTTATAAAGGGGGGCTGTTCAAGGAGCCCAAAAGTCACACTGCAGGTCACCTGGTTAGCTGGTGCTCTCTGGGTAACAAACATGTGAATTGAACATGTGACCACAATATCATGTGACTAACTCAAAGGTTCTAAAAGGTCCTTTATACATAATGCATACAACATTATGGGGGAGACACTGCAGGAGAGGGACAGAGGGACTCAACCTGACAGGGCCTAAGTACTGTACGGGAAAATATTCCTCACTGGGACATCACACTATATTTAGGACACCCTATCAGGTCCCCCAAGGACCTGCAACTTGAAACTCTAACACTGTTCCCCTCTGCTCTTTGCAACGCAGCATAGACATGAAAGAGAACTGTAGAGGGTGCTGACCTTGACTGGTATCCAATCATGAGAGAGGGGGGCGTATTGGCTTCCAGTCACAGTAGAAGAGACATATTGGTTTCCAGTCATGGTCCCTCTCCCTCCTCCTTACATCAGGCTTGATTGGCATCCTGAATGGAGGGGATTCTCACTGCACTCAGTCTGCCAGTCATGCCAGTCTAGGTGGGAGAAGAGCACGGCAGGCATGACTGGAAGCTGCTGCATCCCCACTCCGGGGCTCTTATTGAATGTGATCCAGGACAATTCCATTGAGCTGTCAATGTGCATAACCTCCTGTGACAGGTCGCTGGCATTAACACTTCCTGCAGTACGAGGTATAACCAATATGTAAACAACAAAAGATTATTACCAGCACTGGTGGCATTCCTCAATAGTTATCAGCAAATGAACGTGTTTTCTGTATTTTTGTAGTCTTAGAGAAGATTCGCAGTGCGGTTGGCTGTGCTCAGCTCCTGATGTCACAGAAATTCTACCAGTTCAGAGAGCTTTGCGAGGAAAACCTGGTATGTAAAACCCATATCCTACCCAATAACATCACCAATTTATTGCTTCCCATGTGTATTGAATTTCTTAAAAAATATTAAAAATGTGGCTAACTACAAGCAGCTGACCTGGCATGCTTATTTGTGGGGAATGTTGTACACCCTTTTATTGTGTCTGGTTTAACATGCTCTAAAATTACCGAGCATTTTCCTGTTTATAATCCCCCTCATTACAATTCCCTGGCAAACATCAATGACTTGTATTGCATACAGCACATTGTTTGTGTTTCCATATGTACTTTTGCCCAGGCATGCTTACTCCAGTGCTAGCATGAGTAATTGTATTCCGCTAATGCACTGATACAACACGCCTCTCTAGTTATTAGGTATTAGCACTTCTGATGACCTAAATCCCAGTAATTGCTGGAATTACTCTTCTTCGCCTCACATCTGTCATATATTATTTTAAAATGGGAAAATAGTGCAGCAGCTTAGCATTGACTTTCACTTCAGTTTACATTTTTAGGATGGTTGTCGTTCCTCCCAAGGGCACCTTGGTAAGCTGGGCAGATGGATAATGCTTTGCCAGTCATAAGATGAAGAATATGTCTGTGTCACGACATCCTTAGAAGGAAATCTATGCCACCCATTAGCAGAACCAGTCCCTGTTAGACCCCATTATTATAGGGTGGCAAAGCAGGAGGGGGTAATGGCATTTAGCACAAACAAATTGCATCAGTAGCAATAAAAGTTCAGTGTCCTTCCCAGTTAAACTACCACTCCTCCTATTCAGTGCACTGACACAGTCTTTATCTGAACTTTTTACACAGCTTTCCTCGAATAGGTAGTTGACCAAAAAATATACAGAAGAAAAATGACTGAACTAAAAAAATAAACTGTATACTAGTTGTTTATAAACTGTCATATATATAGGTGTAGAAACAATATACCGTATTTATCGGCGTATAACATGGCTAAAATTAGGCTAACATTTTTGAGTGTTATACGCCGATAAGCCGCTGCAGTTCAGTGATTTAAAGCGGGCGGCTTTTGGGGGCCAGAGACCTGCCGTCGCTGCCCACTTCTCTGCCCCTGCCTATCCTGGGGTCCAGAGACCGCCGCCGCCACTGCCCCATTGGCTGCCTCATCCCCGGTTTTATAATTACCTGTTCCCGGGATCCGCGCTGCTTCTGGCTCGGGCGGTGTCCTGCGTTGTTGCTATGCACTGCACTGCGCAATGGCGAGTGACGTCTTCAACGCGACGTCACCGTCAGTGGCCCGGCGCACAGTGACACCTAAGGACGCCTCCGGAGCCAGAAGCAGCGTGGACCCCGGGAACAGGTAATTATAAAACCAGGGATGGGGGAGGTAATGGGCCAGCGGCGGCGGCAGTCTCTGGATAGCCAGGGGGAGAGAAGCAGCGGCAGCAGCAGGACTCTAGACCCCAGGAAAGGCAAGGGGAGAGAAGCGGGCAGCAACAGCAGTCTCTGACCCCGCAAAAGCCGTGCTTCTGCGGGGTCAGAAACAGTCAATCAGGGTATACACATGCACACACACGCACCCTCATTTTACCAAGGATATTTGGGTAAAAAAATGAGGGTGCGTGTTATAGGTTGGTGCGTGGTATACCCCGATAAATACGGTAATAGCAATGATTTTTATTAAAATAAAAAATATATATATATACTGTAAATAATAGAGTCCGTATAGATATATTGTGTATTTATAGAGTAGAGTATATAACTCCATTTAGGATTGTACTATGTAGAGCTGCTACTAAATTAATAACAATTCATAACTATAAAATATAGGATCCTTTTAGATGGGAAGACATGGCTCAACTATCATGTGAGCAGGGCTGCACAAGAGATCGCTGGACCATTCGCGCAGCTTAACTTCCATTATTGTCGGCGGCACACTCCCGATTGACATTAATGAACAATGATTTTTAGGCCTGCATTAAAGATGCAATTAACCGATGAATGAGATAATCAATTTGATTAATCATGTGATCAGTCTGTTACATTTAGAGATATCTTGCCATTCAATCATTAGGTATTAACCAACCAGATCACTACTTGCCTTACTACAACCTGAATGATTGTTGTGCCATTTCCCAAGTAGTTATTTCCTGTTAAAATGGAGCATATAGGACTGTGGTCCAGAGAAGGCAACCACTAACCTTTCACTGAGCTTTTGTCAGGCTTTCCACCATAACACAATTCAGTGAAGATAAGAGTTTCTGCTTTAAAGTGTTAAAGGGGTACTCCCCTGGCCAGCTTGGAACTAAATGTTCCGAACGCTGTTTTCATGCTGCAGGGGTTGGCCAAGCCCCCTATTGATGTCACTGCCATGCCCCCTCAATGCAAGTCTATGGGAGGGGGCGTGACAGCCGTCATGCCCCCTCCCATAGACTTGCATTGAGGGGTGTGGCAGTAACATCACAAGGGGGCCCCGCAGCGCAAAAACAGCATTCGGAACATTTAGTCCCACACTGGCCAGTTGAGTACCCCTTTAAACCTAAAACTCTGTGAAATCTTGCACTAAAAACAAACATGGGATATTTCCAGTCTAATGTCTTAGGACTGAAGAGCTTCACTTTGTAGTCATACAAATACAAAGGCTTGGGCTGTATATATGTTCATAAAAGAATTCCAGCACTCACGATTAGAAGATTCATCTTTTTTTGTGTATTCGAACGTTTCCGTAGTTTAAAGCAGCTTACAGATGGTATGTCGGCAAACTTCCAATCTAGCAGAGGTCTTAACACACTAGTTGGGAGCCATCAGGGTCTGATGCGATGTTTCGGGGGACCTCCCCCCTTACTTCACTTTGTAGTCATCATTACTTTTGGTAATATGATGTAAATCTGAACTCGTAGAAGTATTAGAAAGGTGGTTTGAAGGTAGAAAAGACATGGTTAAAGAACCATTTTAACAAAGACTACTTACATAACAGCAGGACTACCATGAAGAAGTTTATACATAATCCATATTGGGTTTATATTTTTACAGAATCCTAATGCACATCCAAGACCTACTTCTCAGGATTTAGCTGGGTTCTGGGATATGCTACAATTGTCAATAGAAAACATTAGTATGAAATTTGATGAACTTCATCAGTTAAAGGCCAATAACTGGAAAAAGATGGATTCTATTGATAAAAAGGTAAGTAACATATACCTATGCATTTCTGCTGTATAGAAATAACTACAGAGAATTATAACTGGGAGTTGTTACCTTTTCCAATGTTAACCCAATCCGACCATAGGAATTATATGAGCACTGGTAGGATTGAGCCCTGACTGAAATACAGAAGGAGGCTCATTCCTAATTGCTATATCAGTTGGTTCTCAGTATGGCTGAAATGAATTGTTTGCAAAGGCATTTTATTCTGTTGAAAAAAAAATAGGCTTGCGGTATGTATCGGTGTAAAGCGCAATCATCAATTTACTTGCACATTTTAGGAGGTGCTACCAAGAAAATTAAGGAAGCACAGAAAACACCACTGAACCTGGTATTCACTACAAAAAACAGCAACAAAAACTGCAAAGGAACCTCTGCCATCCTTCAAAACTAGGACAATAAACCCTTTAACTTATTACAAGTAATTATTTATATCTTTTTGGTGGGGTGTTCATTCTCAGGTAATATTTTAATATTTTCCCTACAAGATGAATCATTTGCCAGTTGTAAAACATTTCACTTCAGATGCCGATCTCACGAGGTCTACACCTTTTAATTTTTATCCTGACAAGGTACAGTGAAGGAAAAAGTATTTGATCCCCTGCAGATTTTGTACTGTTTACCTACGGACAATGAAATAATCCGTCTATAATTTTATTGGTAGGTTTATTGAACAGGGTGAGACAGAATAACAACAACAAAAATTCAGATGAATGCTTTTTACATAAAGGGTAAAATTATTTGAATTTAATAAAGTATAAAGTATTTAATCCCCTATCAATCATCAAGATGTCGTGTAGCCCATTCCAGCCTGCTTGGACAGCTCTTTGGTCATGGCCATGGTGGAGAATTGGAAACCTGATTGAATGATTGTTTTTGGCTCCCAGGTATCTTTTATAAGGGTAAAAAGCTGAGATTGGAAGCATTCTCTTTTTCTCTGCGTGGTACCTGTGTTAAGACACCTGCCCACAGAAGCAATCAGTTAATTAGTTTCCAATCTCTCCAATATGACCAAGACCAAAGAGTTACAGTGAAGGACTGAAATTCGGCAGCACCTGAAAGGTCCATCTGATCAAGAAAGCACATGTACAGTCCCAACTGAGGTTTGCCAATGAACATCTGAATGATTCAGAGGAGAACTGGATAAAGGGGTTAGATGAGACCAAAATGTAACCCTTTGGCATCAACTCAACTGACCATGTTTAGAGGAGAAATGCTGGAAACATTATGCTTTGGGGGTATTTTTTTTGCTAAGGGGACAGGACAATTTTACCACATAAAAGGAGTGATGGATGGGGCTACGTAACATTCAAATCTTGCATTGAAAATGGGTTGTGGATGGGTATTGAACATGACAATAACCACAAAACACAAGACAACAAAGAAGCAGCTCAAGAAGAAGCACATTAATGTCCTGGAGTGGCATAGCCAGTGTTTCAGACCTTAACCCAATATAGAATCTGTGGAGGGAGCTAAAGTTTAAAGTTGCCAAACCTCAGTCTCGAAACCTTAATGACTTGGAGAGGATCTGCAAAGAGGAGTGGGACTAAATCCCTCCTAAGATTTATGTAAATCTGATGGTCAACTATAAGAAACGTCTGAACTCTGTGATTGCCAACAAGGGTTTTGCCACCAAGTATTAAGTCATGTTTGGTAAAGGGGTCAAATACTTATTTCACTAAGCAAAAAAAATTTTTCAGGATTTTTTGTTGTTATTCTGTCTCTCACTGTTCAAATAAACCTACTATTAAAATTATAGACTGGTCATTTATTTGTTAGTGGACAAACGTGCAAAATCAGCAAGGGATCAAAGAATTTTTTCCTTTATTGTACATGTTGGGTTTACACTAATAAAAGTCCTGAATCTGCCAATAAATTTGGGAACCCGATCCCCTTAGGTGATGTGAGGAAGTACTATTGTAAGCATTTGGGGTACATTTAAAGAAGCTCTTACTTTTAGAGAAGAATGTCAATGTAAGTAATTGGCTTCTTACTAGATTTTCATCTGTTAAGGCATACTGTAGAAGCAATCAATTTACTATAATCAAAATCAAAGCCCACCAAGTGTTGTGATCTGGTACATCGGAACTTTATACTTTGGATTACCCTGGAAGAGTAAAGACCAAACGAAACAACAAAATTACTGAAACTTTAAAATGAACAAAACTTGTAAAACCATCCGTTTCTTCATGTATGTGTCGACTTGGTAAAGTAAAGCTTTGGTATATTACACTGTCAAGTATTTTACCATCTGTTGTGTATTTTGGAATATTAGGCTTTGTTTGCACCACATTTATCCCTTACTATAAATATACCATAGCTTATTCCCTATCCCAGAAATCGGGCATCCGTGATCTCCAGAGCGAGGCCCCCGCTCTCTCTCAGCTGTATGGAGCAGTAGATGCTGTCTGCCACACCATGCATTGTCTATGAATACACCAGAGATACTCAATCTGGTAGTCTGGTACTCCCAAAGGCAGTGCATAGAGCAGTAGATGGCACATGTCAGGGCCTTTATATGGAGGATGCGCCAACCCTGTCCCACAAATATATATTAATCTCCTATCCCGTGGATAGGAGATAAGTTATTTTTAGCTGGCTAATCCCTTTAAGGAAGTGTTTGGTTTAGAAAACCAATTTCAAGTTATTCTACAAGTTTTTTCAATTAATAGAGAGGGGTCCTCTTTTTGAGGATTTCACTTAATCTGAAGGAGTTGTCCTGTCAATTCATAACCCATAAAAATGAAATTCCTTATTTTTCTCCATGGTGGTGCAGCAGGGGAATTGGACACCTTGTGTTAGGATTCCCTAGAGATACATATGTATATGTAAACTCACGGCTATATGTTTGGATTTATGTGAACATTGACAGATTTGAGTGTGGTGTAGAATGTAGAAGAATTCAACATTGTTGAGCATTTAAAAAAAAAAAAATGCAAACCTGTAAATGTAAGCCAAAAGAATATACTTTGGCTTTAAGTTAACCACAACGGAATATAAGAAGACACTGTAGTTTAAATTGGCATATATTGGTATAAAAAGGCTAAGAATGTGGTATGAACAAAGCTTATGCCAGAAAGGAGAAATGGAGAATACAACTCCATTAGGTGTAGAAATCTCTTGATACAGAATGCAGACTTTCATGATGGTTATACCAGAATAACAGTATTTGTGCAAGCAACCGGACAGGAAACCTTACGGTCGTTGTAATACAGGAATATAGATGGACATGGCTCTAACAGTATGTGGTGGCTACTTTATCATATCTCAAGACAAAAGTAAGGTTGCTGGTTATATTTTCTTGAAGGACTTTTAACCATTATTATAATAGCTCCTAAAAATACATAGAAATTATGCATATATTTATATATTAGTTTATATATTATATGTTGAAACTTGTAAACTTTATATACTAACTAAATCTCACTATGACAAGAATAAGTTGTAGAATAATGTGTATATTACATGTTTGGATGTGTATTTTGGCACTAACATAAAAGTCTAATTCTCACATCTAACACTGAGCATCGTAGATTCATAGAATTATATAAAATCTTTCTAGTACCGCAGAAATCATTTACAAAGAAAATGATATAATAAAGTACTAGTAACCATCAATTCCATAAAGGTTGGAGGTACTTTCCATTCTTAAAGGGGTACTCCGCCCATACATATCTTATCCCCTTTCCAAAGGATAGGGGATAAGATGTCTGATCGCGGGGGTCCTGCCACTGGGGACCCCCTGCGATCTCCCTGCTGCACCCGACATTTGTTTAGAGTGTCCGGTGCAGTGCTGGGGGCTCGTGACATCAAGGCCACGCCTCCTCAATGCAAGTCTATGGGAGAGGGTGTGACTTCCATCCGCCACCACATCACGACCACGCCCCCTCCCATAGACTTACATTGAGGGGGCGTGGCCATGATGTTACAAGCCTCAGCTCCACATCCCCAGTCATCCAAGATGGAGAAAAGTTTGCTCCAAGCACCAGATTTTTGGGGTGCTGCAACCGAGATCGCGGGGGTCAGACATCTTATCCCCTATACTGTAAATAGGGGATAAAATGTCTAGGGGCTTTAAGCATGAATATTTGATACTCCTATAATAAAAGAGGACATGATTTAAAATTTACAATGTATTTTTATTCTTAAAACCATATCAATGTCCCAATTCTGTGCCATTTCTCACAGTCATGGCAAATTAACTTTCATCTCTGTTCTGACAAGAGCAATGAGCTCTCCACTCTCTATGTCAGTGCCATGCTTAAAAGGGACTGGTTGTTTGGCTCAGTTCAATAACTAAGCCAGCTTCCTTTTCTGTTATTGCTGATGCAGAGACAGGGACATGAACTGGACTAATGAATTGATCCAGACAGCCAGCCCCCTTAAACGTGGCACTGACATATGGGGGGGGGGGTCTCACCTCATGTTGGCATAGGCCTGGAAATTAAGGTGGCAGGACCATAAGTGAGTGTCTGGAATAAGAATAACGTATCATCAGTGTTTTATTACCTTACAATTGGGCATCAACCAAATAATGTTCTATGTCCCTGGACATCCCTATTTAAGCTTTCTATAATCCTTAGGCTGTTGTATGATATATATATGGCCCACCTCAAAATAAACTGTGGCACACCTAAAAATTAGTTATGAGTTAATAGCTTCAGCATCTTTATAGGGTCACAGTGAACAGCCATTTTATATACAGATATATTCTACATAAATTATTTATTAGCTTGTAAATACTATTTTTATCTTGGTCTGAACCTTAGTTACCTCATAGTGTTAAAGTCTCTAGTGTAACTTTAACAATTTTTTGGAATTGTTATTTTGGAAATAGTCAATATACTTTTTGGCAAACACTGCCCTAAAAGCTTTGCTGATCTTCTATAATAATTTTGGAGAGATAAGCTTCCAAGAGAGGGCTGACAGCTTAACACTCTTTCACCCACCAGCTATCTCCCCCAACTCCCCCCCCCCCCCCCAAAAAAAGCTTTCATGTACATGTTTACTTTAGGTTGAAAGGAACCATTGCCAGCTGTTAGGGTACAGTCAGGCTGGCCAATACCCATTAAAATGTCAATTAATCCCATGTCAATTGATATTGATATAAAGTATAGTCAGCATGGTGATATATATTGTGTAGGGTCTGGTTTAAAGACTATGGGAATAAGTTGTAAAGATTTGGCACTTGTTTTCAGGTTTACATTTTTTAGCAAACTCTGATTTGTGCAAAAATGTGCGAGTTTTCAGGGCTTTTGCTCTGTCCATAGCAACTTTATGAATGTGGGTGGGGCTTGGGAGAAAGTGGAAGGGACATCACCCACCAGATTTACTAAGACTAACACCTGCAAACAGGCATAAGTTTTAGCTGAAATCTATGCGTATAAGCTGGTGTAGATTTCACTAGGCAGTGCAGGCGCACAAGTCAGCAATAGGTACACCTGGAGTTATCATACAGCATTATACGTATAGATCGCTGCTCTTAGTAAAATTCCCCTCAATGACCCTTAAAAAGGTTCTCCGCCCCTAGACATCTTATCGGGGACCCCCGCAATCTCGGCTGCTGCACCTCAGACATCCACTGCATGGAGCGAACTTCGCTCCATGCCGGATGACTGGCGATGCGGGGCGGAGGCTAGTTACATCACGGCCATGCCCCCTCAATGCAAGTCTATGGGAGGGGGTGTGACGCCCATCACGCCCCCTCCCATAGACTTGCCTTGAGGGGGTGTGACCATGACCTCATGAACGGGGCACAGCCGTGATGTCACGAGCCTACAGCGCTGAACCCGATGCTCTAAACGAACACCGCATGCAGCACAGACATCCAAAGGATAGGGGATAAGATGTGCGGAGCCTTTTACACAGGTCAAATATTGCAAGAATCAACTATTATACAAATGATTGTCCTTGATGATTGACTTGTGTAAAGGGTAGGTGATCGGCCCACGAATGCTAGTTCATCAGCTGATCATATCATTTATGCAAAAATCATCAATGCAGCTCTGGAGAATATAGTGTATGATCAGTGTATAACAAGTAATACATATAAACTTGTAGATTCATTCTCTGAGTGAATTATAAAATAGTGTTCAAAGTTGGATATACACTTCAATGCTCTACATTAACTATTATACAGGAATTATAGAATGAAAACTAAATGGCAGACATGTTAACATACTAATTTATAGGTTAGTGGGCAAAAATGAGCAAAAATCTTAGTTTTCTGGCAATTAATGTATTTCTTATCATAAGTTAGTAGTACCTATACTAAAATGCGTTCTAGTTTGTTCTTTAGGTTTAGTGACCCATAACAGTGCCTCCAGAGTAAATTGACTAACTATAAATAAGAAATACTGTGATTTATTGTGTATGAAATAACCTTATTATCTACCTCACCGGAAGGTGTAATCTTCTATGATTACTTTTTATACCCACATAGCTTGAAGGCAATGATTTCAATAGTCTTAGGACATGTTCACATGGATGTGCCAAAGACATGCTTACATGAGGACAAGACATAACAAGCAGCATATGTGCTGCACAACATACACATGAAAAAGAAGTATACATTAGGGTATTAGGATAACTGACCTAGACTAAATGTTTCTGGGTCAATTCTCTAGCATTACCCAATCCAGGATTTACATTTGGCTACTGGCTACTATACCAGTGAGTCCCCAGGGGACTGGACAATTTAGCACTTGTTCACTAGGTACTGTACAACTGGGCTAGGACATTCTGGTGTCAATATGTGATCTCATAAGACTAAGGATGTGTTCACACGGCTGTCTGTCCCCGTTTTTTACCCCATTTAGGTTCTGTTGTTGCTGCTTGTAAAAGTAATACAAACAGTAGTAAAATAATCCCATTGATGTCAATGGGATTTCTATACAAACCTTTCACATCCGTTTGAACCCGTCTGCGCTCATTTCCATTTTTTTACGGGAGAAAAGACGGTGCATGCAATATTTTTTCTCCTGTCAAAAAGAAAGAAAACAGAAGAAAAAACCGATACAGTAAATTTAACATTTAGTGTCATCCATTTTTTCAATCCATTTTTTCGATCCGTTTTTACTTCAGAGTATGCTCAGAACAAAAAGATTTTTGGGGGGGTTTATTAACTGAACAATAACGGATCCAAATGGATACAAACAGATAACATCCATTTGCATCCTTTATTGTCCTTTTTTTTCTTTTAAGTCCGTTTTTTTTTTTGACGGGAGAAGACGGTCTAGACGGCCGTGAGAATGCAGCTTAAATCATGTTTATATATGGTATACCGGCTTGAAGAAGTGCTGTTACTAGCGTGAAACAGACTGTTCTGCTTTACGTCCCCTGCCTCCCTCCACACACCTGTTCCCGTTACCTGAAATGTTGCAATAAAGCTCAGTTGAAACCCGGTGAGTGCAGTCCTGCCTTCTTGAATAGTTACGTGTATCCTTATATTTGGACTTTGCACCACCCACATCAACATTAACACAGTGTTGCCTATGCACTCCACAATTGCTTTCCTCTATTGATGATGTAGCCTTAGTCCTGTAAGTGCCGGGCCATCCTTTGCTTCTGTTTGACACTATTAATTCATGTTTAGCTAGTCCTATTATATGGGCAGCTCACAGTCCTTGAGAATATTCAACATTCTGGTGGATAAGTAGAAGATGTAGTCAAACAATCACTTAAAGGAGATATCCAGTGCTGAAAAACTTATCCCCTATCCTAAGGATAGGGGATAAGTTTCAGATTGCGGGGGGTCCGACCACTGGGGCCCCCTGCGATCTCCTGTACGGGGCCCCAGCAGCCTGTGGGAAGGGGGCGTGTTGACCACCGCATAAAGTGGCGACTGACACGCCCCCTCAATACAACTCTATGGCAGAGCCAGAGCACTGCCTTCAGCAATCTCCGGCCCTGCCATAGCGATGTATTGAGGGGGCGTGCCAGCCGCCGCTTCATGCGGTGGTCGACCCCCTCTATCTGACCAGTGAGCTGGGGCTCCATAGATCGCGGGGGGGCCCTTAGGATAGGGGATAAGTTTTTCAGCACTGGACTACCCCTTTAAAGACAAAGCCACCTCTAAAAGGTGCAATCAAAGACCTTCTTTCTATGTCTTTCTTTCCAGAACTCCGAGTAAAACATGAAAGGCCCATAAGTCTTCATATGCTTAATCAAGAAGAAACATTACATCATTGGTCCCAGTTAGATGATGTGTATGGGAAGTTCAGACAAATTATGTCCTCATGTATGACATACATATATGGTCTCATGTATAAAAAAAAATGCGTGTGGGAAAAAAGTAGAGCCATTTCTTACAGCATCTGATCACATAGCTTTTTATTTTCCTATTAAAGGGGGATTCCAGCCAAAGACATCTTATCCCCTATCCAAAGGATAGGGGATAAGATGTCTGATCACGGGGGGCCCGTCGCTGGGACCCCCTGTGATCACCGTGCAGCACCCGCATTCTATGCAGCGCTGCTGCTTCAGTCTCAGAAACCTCTTTGTTTCCGGGACTGGATCATGTTATGGGAGGGGGCGTGAGGGCACAAGGGGGTGTGGTGTGACATCACATCTTCAGTCCCAAAAATAAAGATGTTTCCGAGACTGGAGCAGCAGCCCGACCGCTGGGACCCCCCGGATCAGACATCTTAATCCCTAAACTTTGGATAGGGGACAAGATGTCTTTGGCCGCAATACCCCTTTAATATTAAGCACCCTTTGACCCATACAAAGATTTCTTAGCGTCTCTCTCACCAACTCTATCACTTTCCACTTGTTGAGCACCACTCTTACAGCTTACAGTTCATTTCCCAAGTGCCTCTGCTAAATGTATATACTAGTTTCTTCATAAGTCCCTTTTTTTTCCAAATGTGTCATATTTACTGTGATTTATAAAGGTGCATCTTTGGATAACACGTATCTATTGTTTTTCATTGTAACTGTATTTATGACAACAAGAGCAATAATGTTTATTTCTCTTTTATTGGACATTGGATTTTGCTTGTGTGCTTCCAAAATGTTATGCAAATATATGAATCGGTGCGAAAAATATAATTCTCCATTATTATTTCATTTGCCTTTATGTTATAAGCTAAGGGGGAAAAATGGTCCTTGTGTTTTACTATGGAGGGAATAAATTGTTCAATTTGTGCCAATTTTGTGGTATTTAAAAGTTACAAATGAGGGTACGATCCATATTTGCAATATAACTTGCAACTTTTTACTCCTTTCAAAAAAAGTGGAGTTTAGCATGTGTCTCTTAGTGAATTTGACACATTCTAAAAAATTATACTATAAAAGTTCCAAACAAAAATACCCTATTATGTCACTAAATACTGATCCTTAAAGAGCAACCACCCTGAAGACCCAGCAGAGCTCACCCTATTGAAACTTTAAGGTTAGGTTCAGACTACGGAATTTCCGACAGAAATTCAGTCGTAAAATTTCCGTCAGAAATTCCGCTTGCTAAAGTGTAGTGTAGTGTAGTGTAGTGAATGGTTTTCCGTTCACAAATTCACACTTCTGAATTTGTGAAGCGGAAAATCTGCTTAGTAAATCCGCTTAGAAATTTCCGCCTGAAGAAAGGCGGTGCTCTTTCTTCAGGCGGAATTCCTCGCGGAACACATTGCAGTCTATGGGAGACTGCAGTGTCCGCACGGTCCTAGCGCCAACTTATTCAGTCGGCGCAGGCGGAACTCAGAATCTCCGGGCGGAAATTTTCTGACCGGAGATTCCGTAGTCTGAACCTAGCCTAATAGTATCCCATGTGTTGTCTCAGGCAACTTAACTAACAGGTGGATCAGTTTATTATTAAGATTTCAGAGGAAGATGGTTCTTTAGAAAGGGTCTGTTTGGTTTTCTACGGAGTACTTAATTCCTCTTTATGATCCTGATCTGTTTATGCTGCCACCATCCATAACATCTAGTCTGGCACTGCTACTTTATAACTTTCCACCTAAAAGATCAATACACTTATTCACCTTAACTGACTGCTAGACAGGAACTGTGCCACATTAAAGAGTACCTGTCATCAAACCATATTTTCTAAACTCACTCAGATTATATTCTCTAACTACTCCTAACACCCCTCCTGCCCTTAAAAAATTTCCGAGCTTTAAAAAGATCTAAATTATACCTTTCCCCTTGCTCACATTGTGTGAGCTCCCAGCAGGAGAAAGTGGGCATTCCCCAGCAGGCGGGATGTCACTGAAGCCAGCGAGAGCTGTGCCTCCTCATGCCCCACATGTATTTCCTGAGTTTGGTCTCCTGCCAAGTGGGGAGGAGACCAAACTAACTGTTTGACATGTGCAGGGACCACAACAGAGCCACCTAGTGGTTGTTTTTTTGTTCACAATGAAAAACATATAAAGGTTGAGAATTTTAACAGCAATTAAATAGCAAAGTGTCTTATAATGACATAAGGAACAATATATTAAAAGTTTAGTTTGGTATCAGGTACTCTTTAAGTAAAGGGAACTCATAATTATGATATTGCTTTTTATATGCATAAAGACCTAGCTAAACATTTTGGGGTCTAGGAAACAATAAGAGCACATACATTGACAGAAAGTTCATCTTTATGTATATGTTCTATCCATTCTAAGTGGTATCAATAGAATAAAGACATGTGCTTTAGAGTACACAACAGGGTTTGAGAGAACACAGTGATACCGTTTCTGACACCTGTCATTGAGTGTTCAATTTTCCTGCAGCACCAAGCATTACACAGTGCCCTTTATATCAACAAGTTGTTTTCTTAATGCAGGACAGAACAGGTCCTCCAAAGCGAAATACACTTTTTGTAACCATTCTGTACTCTGGCAATACCATGAGGATCCCAAAGTGACGACTCTCCTAAATTAATTTAGAATCATCTAATAGGATATATGAACATGAGTTTTCTAAACTAGACAATCCTTTTAATGGAAATAAATTAATATTAAAATAAAAAAAAATTGCATTTTAATTTTTTTTTAAACATTTATGGATTGTTCTACTGATCTATTTCATGAAATATCTGACAAGTGTGAGAATATTGGACACTGACAATTTGTCATCCATTGCCATCTTGTCCTTTTGTCTTTTGTTCAGGGATTTTTCCTAAGTCAGCTTTTTAAATCGAGCAGTGATTTCTATAAACAGCCCTAGGCTAAAAGTTATACTTTTGTGTCACTGCTCTGTTCACTTGTAACCTTACAGTTGAACTAGCATGACCTTGTTTAGACACTTTCAAGCACATACTGTGCTCATCCTATGACTCTCAGGTGCCTGGATACTTGCTTTTCTGATGTGATCCGTGTAGTAAACAACCCACATTACTTATGTCTGACGGTACACCTTCTTTGTCGTATAACTGGCTCTCACTATAATTTATTTGCATGGTTGTTTGTTTCTTTTGTATCATTCTGTCCTTGGACTTCAAAGCCACAGAGAAGTTTTAAACCAAATATTAAAGTGAAGTCACAATGTGACTAACTGTTTTAACCCTTTAAGGACCCGGGGATTTTCCGTTTTTGCATTTTCGGTTTTTCCTCCTTACCTTTAAAAAATCATAACTCTTTAAATTTTGCACCTAAAAATCCATTTTGTCCATAGCAACTATTACTTTTTGCACCACCAATTCTAATTTGTAATGACATCAGTCATTTTACCCAAAAATCTACGGCGAAACGGAAAAAAAAATAATTGTGAGACAAAATTGAAAAAAAACCCACAATTTTGTAAGTTTTGGGGGCTTCCGTTTCTACACAGTACATTTTTTGGTAAAAATGACACCTTCTCTTTATTCTGTAGGTCCATACGGTTAAAATGATACCCTACTTATGTAGGTTTGATTTTGTCGTACTTCTAGAAAATATCATAACTACATGCAGAAAAATGTATACATTTTAAATTGTCATCTTCTGACCCCTATAACTTTTTTATTTTTCTGTGCATGGGGCGGTATGAGGGCAAATTTTTAGCGCCGTGATCTGAAGTTTTTAGCAGTACCATATTTGTATTGATAGGACTTATTGATCTTTTTATTCATTTTTTCATGATATAAAAAGTGACCAAAAATAAATTTTCGTCTTTTTTTTTGCACGTACGCCATTGACTGTACGGTTTAATTAACGATATATTTTCAGACATTTCCGCACGCAGCGATACCACATATGTTTATTTCTGTTTTTATTTACACAGTTTTTTTTATGGGATAAGGGGGGTGATTCAAATTTTTATTAGGGAAGGGGTTAAATGATCTTTATTCACTTTTTTTTCCCTTTTTTTTTTTTTGCAATGTTATAGCTCCAATAGGGGGCTATAACACTGCACACACTGATCTTTTACATTGATCAATGGTTTCTCATAGGAAACCATTGATCAATGATTCTGCTGCTTGACTGCTCATGCCTGGATCTCAGGCACTGAGCAGCCATTCGGTGATCGGACACCAGGAGGCAGGTAGGGGACCCTCCTGCTGTCTCACAGCTGTTCGTGATGCCGCGATTTCGCCGCGGCGATCCCGAACAGCCCACTGAGCTAAACTGCAATGATTTACTTTCACTCTAGACGCGGCCACGGCATCATGCTGCGGCTGGCACGCCTCCTGCACGGGAGAGCCGCGGCAGAGCTGGGACCCAATGCAGGAGATCGCGGGGGGTCCCAGCAGTCAGACGCCCCATGATCCCATATGTTATGGCTACATATTTCCTTTAAAAAAGACCCTTTTGTTGTATACCTTAAAAAATCCATGTAGATATACACTACAAAAAGTCCATGTAGAGACACATGGTATAAACCCAGATACAGTATCATACCTGATGTTACAAGAGTTTATTACTGTAAAATCTAGTCGTTGTGTGTAGCTGTTACTTGGTATCTAGCTTACAAGTATATAGCAGGTCAACAAGGTTTACACTCAATAAATGTATTAAACAGATTATAACACGTGTTATTGAAAACTGGGTTAGTTACACTGTGTTTAAATAGCTCATTCATCTTAGCATACGCATACTGGCATGCTGCCTTATTTTTGTACTCCTTTTTTTCCCAATATTGCATTACACGGAGTTAGTTATAGCTCGCATGTGCCAACAACATGCATATAGCATTGATTTATTTTAATAGAAGCCAAGCAGCTTTTACTGTCTCTCATGTGCAAATTGCTGAATGATGTCATTTAATTAACCTTATTTGACTGTTGTGAATCCATAGCTGCTTTATATTTAATAGAAGTCAGGAAAACCATACATCTGTATTTACTTAAGCGCCTTCAAACATATGTAATTTTAGGTTATGCACAATGCTTTCCAAACTTTAACTTTTAAAGCCAACAACCCCTATAACAGATGTAGATGTTTTCGTGAAGTAAGGGGTGTAGTTGGAGATACCAAAACATCCTTTGTCAAAGTAGCTATTGTCTATTAGACAGAGGGGGCCTTCTGCTGAGTCCTTACACGGAAGGGTTGTTTTACCTGAAAGGCAGGGAAAATGAGATGGGTTCTTTGCACCAGTAGATTTCTTTATCACAAAATAGTGGCTCCAAAGCTCTTCTGTTCCACTGGTGGCAGCGTATCTTCTTAAGAACAAAGGATCGGGCATATTAAAATCCAACATGCTAAGGCTTCTTTTCCCCTAGAATATTCTTTCATCGTGAAAGATGGGAGGCTACCGTTAATATGATGGTTGCCCAGGCCCAATAAACTTGAAGGGTTTGGGCAACTTTTATCAGAACTTATAGAGCTGCATATTTAGTCATCAAAGAGCCAGAAAACTGTTCTCTAGTCTGAGGATGCTGACCACAACCAGAGATCTTTCCGGAAACTGTGAATTATGTGACATTTTCATTTGGTAATATGCTATTTCCCTAGAACATTTAAAAGAGAGTCAATAGCTAGACAGGCTCATGCCTTTTTCTATTATATCTTAAGGGAATCTGTCAGCTGTATTTGCTGCTATGAGCTACAAACACTGTTGGATAGCTATTAAGGTATAAAAGCTAACTGTACCTTTACTGAAAAATTGAAAAATTGCCTTTCTACTTCTCAATCAAATATCAAGGAAGCAAGGCCGAGCTGCCCAAGTGTCACAGTCTGGCACACCTCCTCGCTCGCTCTCATCTCCTAGCACCATTAATTGACACACAGAGCCCTGAGCATCAGTCCAGGAGATTGAGAGGTGAGGGCGAGCAAGGATCCATGCCAGGCAATGGAACGTGAGAAACTCAGTCCTGCCCACTTGGCTGGAAAAAAAAATATTGAAAGTTTGGCAACTGCTATCAGTTTTAGGAAGGGTACAGTTTGCTTTTATACCCTAACAGCTATCTACAGTGTCTCCAGCTCTTAGCAACAAATAGAGCTGACATATATCCTTTAAGTAGCACATATGTATTTAAATCATAACACTTTGCATTATATAGTGATATTTATTACAACCTACTCTAAGAATTCCTGATATCTGGAATACATGTTTTCTCTGAAATTAACTGGCAAGTACCCGGCATCCACTCAAGAACACTGTTGCCACCATTTGATAGATGTTCTGTGAAAAAATGCTAGCAACACCTGTAACAGAAAAAAGTTACCTATAATATGCTATATTAATCATTATAACTAACTCATCAACTGTGTATTGAAAAGCCTCCATTGCTGGTTACTCTTTATTGTGTGGGTATAATACAGAAAAAGGCCATATTTTCCATATGCATACTTGATATTCTGACTATAATTACTCGATGACTTCAGAATGATTCGGTACATATAATCTTTGTGTCATTTTAGAAAGTGAAAACTGTGATACTAAGTATAGCTCTAAAAGTTAAAGAATGAATATCCATAAAAGAATGTAGTGTAGTACAGTCTAGTAGATATTGATATCTGTATTGTAACAGCGGTATCACGTCTACATTTGGTGATAAATGACAATGCTGAGATATGTGACAAAACAAAGTATTACAGTGATCAGTTACCTCCAATTACTTGTATACAAATAAAGCTTTTTGATGTATTTATGATAATTGTTGTGTTTCCCGTTGTTCATTTACATGAGACATTGTATTCTACAATTATAAAGAGCTGGCTACGTTTCCTTCCTCGAGAGGAGATATTTAATACCATAAACTTAAAGTAATGGAAAATTTGTACATAGTGCTTCAATTAATAGGCACCTTCAACCTCAACCTTTTAAGTAAAATCTAGACATCGCCTATTCGGTGAACATCCGTATTACGTTGTGACTCATGGACTATGGCACAGGATCATCAGGGAATAAGTGCCAACACACATTATAAGAACTGAGTTGGCTGAATCTACCAATTTGGTGTCACCAGCCAACCAAATAACGTATATTGGAATGTTCTAATTCTCCCCCAGTGGCAGATGTTAGGGGAGAAAAGCATTGAGCATGTTGAATTTCAACATGCCTGATCCTCACTTCTCACAAGAGATAAACTGCTTATTCCTCTCTTCCCATTAAGAACACATGCACACCAAGCCAAGCTATGTACATGGCCAGGTCGGTAGAAATAGATGTAGGCCATGACAAATAGTTGTTCCCTATTGTTGGTCCCTATTTTTGGATTATAGTCACTGATCCATACCATGTAGGGATCATGGCTAGTACGGTCTGCATTTTAATTCAATAAAACTTTATTAAGTGTATGCACCTTAAAGTCATATGTCTTATCTTGATAAATAACTTATGCATTTTCAGTCATTGTATTACAAAGTGTATACAATTTATAATAACACATACAGCTTGAACAGTATTTATTAAAAGGGTTAACACATACTTCTAGTAAGTAAAGAAACTGTTACAGTAAAGACATATTATGATCCTGTGCATAGACATTGCAACAAGAATGAAAACAAAAGAAAATGGTGAAGGAATTCAATCAGTTTTACATTACAAAGTAACTTAAAAAAAAAAAAAGAATTGAGTCTTTCAGTACAAATTTTTTATGGGCTCATCTTGGCTTAAGTTTAAAATGTTAGTTATAGTAGCCTAAATGATCCCCCGCCATTGCTGTGTCGATTGTGTCCAGTCTCTGTTTATCAGTGATTCCTGCTTTAACTTTTACACGCAGAAAATGGGCATTCACTGGTAATCACAAGTAAAGGTGGGTCACTGCCAGTGATTGACTATTCGGCCATTTTGTGTGGATCAAGACAAAAGCAAGGAATCAGCAAGGACTAGACAATCTGTTGGATATAAGATGTGTATACATTACAGATATTATTTTCTGATACAAATGATGCGTGTTAACTGGTAACTGTACCCTATATTTTGAACCATTTATTAAAGAGGTTGTCCTGAACTGTTTTAGGGCTTCAACTTGCTTTAAAATAATCAATACTGACCTTCCTGATCCTCTTATGCTGCTGTTTTGGCAATGCCTGATCTCCTCTGATCACAGCTTCCTGGAGAAATTCTAGATACATAACAGATACCTGCTTGGCCATCACTGGCTGTAGTGGTGATCTGCCTCAGCTAGTGATTGGCTGAGCAGACATTTCCTGTGTGTCGAAATATCATCAGAAAGTACTGATCAGAGGGGATAAGGCACCATTACAACCGCTGGGGATTTGAAAGATCAGTATTGGTTATTTTAAGTCCAGCCTGAGTTATAAAAATTGTTTTTGCAATGCTAGACAAGCCCTTACATAATAAAGAAACAGAGAGAAAAGCCTTTATAGCTCATGTGCAAAATCTCTATAATGCAATGAACCTTCTGCTTTGCTCAGGAGAGAAGGGCCCCTCCTCCCGTGCCAAAGAAGCCATCGAAAGGTCAGCCCCCATTGGTCCGGGACAGATCTCTGGAAAGCACAGAGAGACAGCGACATGAGGCCCGGAAGCGGCTGATGTCTGCAAAGCGTGCTGCGTCTGTCCGACAGAATTCAGCTACAGAGAGTGCGGATAGCATTGAGATCTACATCCCAGAGGCTCAAACCAGGCTATGAAGCCATCACAAGCAACACTGGGGGGATATTATATATCTATATATATTTATGACACAAAGTTACATATATAATATATCCTCTAGTTTGGTTTGGAAACACAATCATGTGTAAATGTTATTTTGTATTTTTCTTCTCTTTCTATACTCTCTCTTTTACTTCAGTCATTTCCACCTAGCTGTCATGAAGTCCCTCTTTCAGATTGTGCTGTAAGCAGTCAGTTCTCTGAGGCTATGATCCTGCATCTCCCCCTCTCACTCATTTTACCATTATGACGATCTATAGACATCAGTCACTTCAACTGGACCTTCTTTTATTTTACATGCATAAAATAAAGGAGGGATAACTCCTTTGTATAGCTTTCCTTATTGTGCCATGTTTTATTTACCTTTTGTCTAGAGCTACAGTAGTCTGTAATCTAGTGTACAGCAATAGAAAATTGTAGGGTATACAGTACTGTGGACTCTGATGTCTTCCTATTCTAAATGTGAAAAGCATGGGCTCGAATTCCCAACTTCTTTTCTATGTAGAGCAGATGGAGCACTTTATTGTAGGCCACAGGCGCACCTCTCCCCAAAGGCAACAGGTGACAGAGGAGAATAGCTGTACTTCCAAGGAACAGGCGGGCAGGTAACAGATCTGTTCACATTATATGACTTTCACACTTGCCTGCATGATCCTTTATGACACATGCTTATGCTATTACAGGAGTGCACTTATATAGATTATCCCACAGTGAAAAAGATCTATACAAATTTATTTTGTGTTTTAATAAGATCCAATGTTCAAATTTCAAATAAAATGAATTTGGAGGAAAGGGGTTTCCAACTTTATTCTACTCTCCATTTGTAAGATCAGGAGTCCACAATAGTAAACCTGCTTATATAGATCTCTTTTATTAAAGATTTAATAGAAATTCTAGAAATTTGGCAGTAATACACATAACTGTAAGGGTCCCATATCATTCCTTGCATTATTGGAAACATACTTTACAGGTGAACTTGTGTGTATCCCAAGACAGCAAAAGGGACTGGATTTAGTTGGTAGCATGGACATTTACTATGCTATTTAAACAGAAGCAGAGGCATGAAAAAGGCTTCAATCCACTATACAATTTGCGGGACAAAATGAGTTACATATAACTCTAGTGCACCCTTTTATATCAGTACTAGACAAGACCTTAAAGAAGTTTTTCAGGATGTTTTTATTATTAAATAATATGCTGCTGTGGTGGAGATGGGGAACTAAAAAAATCAAAACATACCTTTTACCTAGCCCCACATGCCGCTGGTTCCTTTTGTCCAGTCCCCCGATCTTCTGTCTTCTTCCTGCCTTAAACAAGCGCTGGACCTGCCGGCTCAGCCAATCACTGGCCGCAGTGCTGTCCTGTCTCGACCAATGATTAGCTGGGTGGGGGGGGAGCAATCCTGCTTTAAGCGCTCATCTCGGAAGCAGGAAGAAGATCTGAAGATCGAAGAACAGGGGCTGTGGGTGATCGGCACTAGGTAAGTGGGTTTTTTTCTATTTCCTACTGTCCCAGCAGTATTGTATTTTTTTTTTTTAAAGGCCAGAATACCCCTTGAAAGCCAGAACACCTCCAAACTTTATATGGGATGTTACCTTAGAAATATTTTAGAAATACCTTAGAAATACCTTAGAAATATTTTGCAGCTACAGTCTCCAGAAGACAAGACAACTACCATTATTTCTATAGAAGAAAGAGTAAGAAATGTTTGGATTTAGAGAATGCTCACTTCAATATACAGTACTTACTTATGTATTCAAAATGCCACTTACAGCCATTTCCTGCATCAGCATATATTAACCCATAAAATGACAGTAGTGTTTAGTTTATCAAATACAATAACTTAAAATAATTAAATAGAACATTTCATTATGTTTTTGTATCTTTTTTATTTTTATTTATTTATTTCTTCATTTTTTGTACATATTTTGCTCGGTGCCTGTGTCTACTGTAGTCCAATAATAGATAATGTTATAAAATACATATAATGATGCACTTTACCTTAATACGGACAGAGAACAGGAGCTCAGGAGAAATCCCCACGCTGTGATCTTCATCTTTAGCGTTTGCTTTTAGACATGGCATTACTCTAGAATAGAACACATAGGATCAATCCATGATAAAGTCCCCATGTGTCTAACTCAATTGTACAGAAGCAGAAGAATTGCTAACCACACTGACGCATAGTAATGCACAAGTGAATATGACAACTGCTTTCAATGTGTCATACAAGACTAAGAGCAGCAGATGCACACATAAATAGACATATATGCCATATTTTCAATATGCATAATCCATGGCTTCATTCTAAATCATCAAACATGACATGAATCAATTTTAGGTAGAAAACCATTAGGCCCTATACATAAGATATCAAAGTCAGAACTACCACTATAAGATGGAGCCTTAAAGAATAAAAGCTTTTAAATTGCACTGATAAACTACATAATGCTACTATCACCCAAACTATACAAATATACTCACTATGATGATACACAATATATTTAAACATTTATATAATATATATTTAATAAATGGCACCTAAGAAAGGAGGAAATTATATAAAGAAATGTTTAAGAACTCTTATTGTACCAACACCACCAGCAGCTTCCATAACAGGAGACTCCTTCTGCGCCTTTCACTTGCATATGGAAATTATAAACAAAATGCATGTTTGCTAAAAACTGGAGATCCTTAAATCTCAATATTGTTTTTTACAAATTCATCCTATAATACTAATAGGTAATAATTACTCATGGAAACACTTTGGTCACATTAAGTTGGTCTTAAAAATTCAACCTATATGGTCAAAATAAAAGAAGTCACTGGGTCTCATTTATTAAAACTAACAGAGGAACTGGTCTTGTTGCCCATAGCCACTTCATTTTTTATTCTTCTTTGAAAATATAAAAGCTTCACTGTGATTGGTTGTGATCGACAGCATAGCGGTTTTTTTATGTTAGACAGTTTTGATGACTATGAGCTGCTTGCAGGTCCGTCTTTTCAATATAGTGAGCCTCATTTACCATAACAAATTGAAAAGTTGACCTTTCTATCCATAGCAGCCAGTCAGGGGTCCACTTCAATTTTTTACATGGTTCTGGAATCATCAGAGATGCACTATGATTGGTAGCTGTGGACAACAAGGCCATTTTTTTATCAGGCAATAAAGACAAAAATAAAAATTTTGTGTGACGACATACATAATTTTTGCTACACAACTTTTGCCTATGTTTTCTTGGCAATATGACATCATCTCCATAAGGGTTAGATAAAGGAGAAACATTGTTGGAACATCACAGATTATCTGCTTTGGTGGCAAAAAAGTATAGCATTGATAGCAACGCTAAAAACATTATGTCGGGGGATAAAATTCTAATGCTTGCTTGCTTTGCATACAGTTGGACATTCCATAGCACTCTGAAAAATAGATTGACTTTTGCTCTATACTCTTCTGCTCTATACTTTGAGTAAGGCTGATTTTACACAAGTGGCCATAGATAGACAAAAAGCTAAAACAATTGTAAGAATTAGCAAAAAAAAAAATACTATTTCTTCATTCTTAATGTAAAAAAAAAAAAAAAAAAAAAACCAGACCGACCACTTCTGCACAATATAGTAAATAAACAAGATGGGGGAGGGGTTGTTCTTTTCATGCAATTCTAAATAACCGAATACCTACCTTCTCCTGATCAGGAGGAAGTTGATAGACAATCAAACCTCTTTGAAACAACCACTCAAAAGTGCACAAGAAAGGTCTTCTATGGATGTGCTCTTCTCAGAGAAGACATAATAACTGTGGAACTGAAAATTTGGTCTGGGTAAGGGGGTAGTCTTCATACAGAGGTGGCCTTTTAGAGAGGATTTATTTTACCTGAAAAACATTTGGTTGAAACATGTACTACACATAGCAATAATGGAAATTAATGGGCAGTAATTTTTTGATACCTTTAAAAAAAAATCTTTACTGAAGAAAGAGGTTGTAATATTGATTTACGGTCACAGATTAACCTTTTTCATACATGTAGGACCCAAATTCTAATGGTCATTTGGCAAAGGGATATAGTAAAGGTAGATATCGAGACATTTCAATTTTATTCCCTTGCTCTCTTTGAAACTTATCTTTTCATACTGTAAGGGAAGCTGAAATAGGTACAAACTGCAAAACATCAACTTTTTCCACATTACAAATTTTGGAAAGGAAAAGAAGGTGATATTTAAAGGTTACATTTCAAATACTAGATGAAACAAAGCCCATCATAAAAAAAAGAACATAATATTGGACTGGTCCAGACTTCATCAGGTTGACCTAGCCCATCATTTTCGAAAACAGCATTACCCTACTCCATCTGTTGTGTCTGGTATAGCAGCTCTGTCTCGTTCATGTTTTTCCAGCCAATGGACTAGAGTAATACAGTTTATATGGGGAAAAAAAAGCTAAAATATTTTAAGTGTTATTTTCATAAAAAAATTTAAAACTTTTGACATGTCAAGGTGACCTCTGCCAGTCGCTAGAACATGTGAGGGAGAAGCATTCAGCTGAGCTCTTCTTCTCTCCACAGTCACTTTGCTGCAGGAGATGGGCTCCAGAGACTTTCTAAAGAATCTATCTCACAGAGAGTAGATGGCAGGGAGAACAAGAACTCAGCTTAGTGCTTTTCCCCTGCTTATTCCAGCGATCGGTGGTGGTTTTGACACCTGGACCCCGACTGAAAATTTTTTGATGTATCTCTATGACATATGTCTCAAGTTTTTGTAAATGACAGTGACTTTTTAATCCAGTTCCTCGATTTTAACCTTTCTAGCTATTTGGTAGCTCCATGGGCAAGATTTATATACTGGCAAAGTCTCTTCTGTGTTCTCACAATAGGATCAAAATGCATTTGTTGTTTTTCCACACAATGGATAATAAATGTGATATTTATACATTTTCACTAGTTTTGACCTACCTATAAGTTTTCACACATTGGAGGAAATTTACTGTATGATAAATGTCCGACATGCCAACTGCGGTATTTACTACTTTGGCGAATGTTGGATGGTAAATCCCTGACCAGATCTCTTCTTATTTTGCGAACCTTGTGTCAAAAATTGTTCCAGAAACGAGCCTTTTTTATTAGTAAATTAATCAGAAAAACATATATCTCCCTGAACGTGAATATGTTAAAAAACACAAATGTGGGACATGGAGATTAGTAACTTCCAACCAATATAAATTTTTTTATTGATTGGTTTGGACGTTCAAAACTTCAGACAAAGAAAAGAAATGCGCTGTTTCTCTATATTACTAAGATCTGCCTCCTAATCCACTTTGTCAAGCACTGCATTTCTTAATAAAATTTTCATATGCAATTGTGAAACCCAAGAACAGCACTCAACTCAATGACAATAAGCCCAATGTGTTTGCATAAAATGTAACTCATACCCAGTATCCCACCAAAGAGTCTTTGAAATATTCTCATTACAAATATTAGTTGCATTCATGTAACATCATAGACAAATATAGTATAATATATACATTCAAATTGGTGATATGAGTTGTATTAAGTACTAAGAGTTGTTTAAAAATTGAGTATTATATTTTTTGCAGATGTTGCCATAACTCTGGACCTTTTTGTAATGAATGTTGATGAATAAAAATGACATTTTTAATATTTAAATGGAAAAAAATTATTTATTTATATTTCACTTCATTTTATCTGTATTGTCACTGTTTGAATGTGCACCTGAATTATACTTACAATTGTGCATCAATTCTTCTATTTTTTTTTCTTTTGTATTTGATTGCATAAAATAAAACCATACCTGGAATGTGACAAGTGTCCTATCTGCATTCCCAGTTGTGATTTTAAAAAGTGTTTTGTTTATTCCAATAAAAGTTTTAAAACTGGAAGCATTTTGATAGATGTGAAAGAGCATTTGTATGCTTTTATAGACTAGAACTTTCCTCAAGTCACCTTCCAAGTTTGGTGCGTGGACTGGAAAACTGTAAATAAATTAATGTTTCCCATAATGTAAAAAAAAATAGAAAAGAAAAAAAAAAAAAAGATGAAATGGAATAAAATTATTAATTCATTGATTGTAATGGTTGTGGCTGTTTTTAATAAAATAGTTGATATCATTAAACAAACATTAAAGAGATAACTCCAGGGAACTAAACCCACAGCCCATCCTTTCCCTCCCATCAACTTATTTAATTGTGCTAATATCATTCATAAGCAAAATAGCGCTGTTTCTCCCCATTGGTTGTCCCTTACATGCATGAAGTGAGGGAATGACATCATCCAGCCATTCACTTAGTGTCTGTCCAAATCCTTCTCTGGAGGCAGCTCCCACCCTCCTGAGAGACACAGACCATGTGATTTCTGCCCTGCACTAATGAGTCATGCTCCCATTAGTGCTGAGAACTGGGAGGTGTGCAACCTTAATCAATCAACCTCATCCACCTAGCAGAAGCTGGACAACACATTCCTCTTATATAAACTGAGACAACCATTGGAGGAGCAGCTGCCCCATTACTACTTCTCTTAACAAAGTTGTCTACAATAAAGCATCTGAGAGGTTATTTCCAATTATCTGCTCTGAATTGCTGCTTTATTGCTATGCTATGTTTGGTTAAAGTATGATAACATACCAGGTAAGTAAAGTTTAAAATAGAAAGATACAGCACATTTCATTTATTGCACATTAACAGGGACTGTCTAGAATTCATTGATACTTCTCAGAGGACCGGTCAGCTCCCTTGACCTGTCTGTGTTAGTAAATATTAGATAAAATTAATCTGAAGCATTTTTTCTGACAAAACCACATTGGGTGGGGCACTTCTTGGTTTGATTGGTTGATTAGTTGGCAATTTATTTATACATTTACAGGAGGAACAACAGAGGAATGGAACCGTGTAGAAAAAGATGCAGCAAAATTGAATATGATCAAATTCAATGATAAAAATAATATTTAATAGATACCTTAGGAAACTCCAGTGATGTGAATCTCCATTTATAGACACTATCACCAGAACTTTCCAAAGTAGACATGTGTGTTGGGTGACTGTCAGCAGAACTAGTACTCAGCAGGAAGCTCAGAGGAGGAGAGAGATATTGACTGGCTCCACCTGTCTATATATGGATAGTTACAATATATAATCTGTTTATATAAGGTAGCAGTCCATATTTTGACATCAGAGCTTTCACAGGGATTCTGTATCCCATAGTATACCTATACACTACATTTGGAAAGTTTTTGGACCCTTTTCACTTTTTTCACATTTTGTAATGTTGCAGCTTTGTTTTAAAATGAAAACATTCTGCATTCAATACCTCATAATGTGGAAATCAAATTTTAGATTGTTTTGAAAATTGTTATAAAAGTATTTAAAAAGTAATTAAAAGTTATTGAGACCCTTTTCTCCCATTTCTCTGGATGATCTTTGAGATGTTTCTACATCTTGATTGGAGTCACCTGTGCTAAATTCAGGGGATTGGACAGGATTTGTAAAGACACCGCCCTGTCTTTATAAGGTCTCACAGCTAATAATGTACATCAAAACAAAAACGAAGCCATGAAGGGGTAAGAAATGCTGGTAGACTGAAAGGATTGTGTGGAGCCACAGATCTGGAGAAGAGTACAAAAATCTCTGCTTCACCAAAAGTCCCCAAGAGCACAGTTGCCTCCATAATTCTTAAATCAAAGATGTTTGGAACAACCAGGACTCTTCCTAGAGCTAGCTGCCCCTCCAAATTAAGTAATTGGAGGAATCTGGCATTGTAAAGAAAGACAACTAAGAATCTAATGATCACTCTGGCTAAGTACCTGTGTGCAGATGGGAGAAACTCCCAGAAGGTCAACCATCACTGCAGCACTCCACCAATCTGTGCTTTATGGCACAGTGACCAGAAAGAAACCTCTTATCTGTAAAAGACACATGAAGGAACACCTAGACTCTCAGACTATGAAAAACAAAATTCTTTGGTCTGATAAAACCAAGATTTAACTTTTTGGCCTTAAAATTTAGGTCTGGAGAAAACAGGCACTATTCATCACCTGCCCAATACCATCATTACAATGAAGGTGGTGGCAGCATGCAGTGGGGGTGTTTTTCAGCAAGTGGAAAAGGAAGACTGATCAGTGTTGAGGGAAAGCTGAATAGAACAAAGTACAGAAATATTCCTAACAAAAACGTGATCCTGAGGGCTCTGGACCTCAAAACATTCACCTTCCAACAAGACAATGACACTACGCACACAGTCAAGACAGGAGTTGCTTAGAGACAACTGCAAGAATGTCCTTTATTGGCCCAGCCAGAGCCCTGACCTAAACCCAATCAAAGATTTTTGGACAGAGCAGAAGATGCTGTCCACCGATGGCCCTCCTCCAACCTGACAGAGCTTGAGAGAATCTGCAGAGAAGAATTGCAGAAAATCCCCAAATCTAGGTGTGCAAACCTTGTTGTGTCATCCTCAAGAAGATTGGAGGCTGAAGTCACTGCCAAATTTGAGTAAAGGGTCTGAATATTTTTGTCAATGCAATATTTTAGTTTTTTCCTTTTTAATACATTATCAAAGCTTTCTAATTGTGTCATTATGGACATTTAGCACAAGTCCATAATATAACAAACATTTGAAAATGGTAAAAGCGTCTGAAAATTTTCAAAATACACTGTATAATGCAGAATACTATAGGAGGTATATAGAGTATTCATGACATGTACCTCATAAATGGGGCCTAATAATTGTTAAAATTTTAAATGCTACTTTTAAACAACTCCAGCAACATTAAGATCAATGGTATTAAAATAATTATGTTAAAATAATTAAGTTAAAAAAAAGTTAAGTTAAGTTAAAAAATAATTAAGTTAAAAAAAAACACATATCTTGAAAGTGTACCTGTCATAAAAAAAACTTTCAATATTTAAAGGGGTACTCCGGGGAAGTTAATAAAAATAAAAATGCCCCAAAGCCATCACAATACCTGTTCTGTGTCCCCTGTAGTTATTCATGTGATTTTGGCAGTTCCTTTGGCCCTTGATGTCTCCTAAATACTTGTTTTTCCTTATCTGCAGCACAGACTACAACTCCCAGAATTCAGCTCTGTGTAATGGCTGCCAGCCAACTGCCTTCACTATCTGTGTGCAGACACTGCATCTCACACACACACACACACACACACACACTCAGTGGGGGAGATTTATCAAACTGTGTGAGAGAAAAAGTGGAGGGATTTTCCCACAGCAACCAGCTAACAAGCTGAGGTAAAGTGAAAGCCGATCTGTGATTGGCTGAATATGGGGAAATCTCTCCACTTTTTCACAGTTTGATAAATCTGGGCCACTGTACATGTCTTTTCTTCTATACCTCCTCCTGCTATAAATATTTGTGTGTTCTTAATGGCAGCATATTCAAGAGAAAAACTGCAGCAATGTGCTCAGTTGTGACTAAAAATGTTTTCTCTCACAAGCTCCTCACAGAGGGAGGGGAGGGGGAGGTGTGGCTGTACAGCCAGAGCTCTAGCCCAATCAGAAATCAGACATAGATCAGGTGATGTTGTCTTGATGGGAGGGGCTGCTCTCACTGAGGAGACAAAGTGGATCTAAAAAATGAATTTTTCTCACACTTCCTGCATGTGAGTGACAGCTGAAAGAGGAAAACTGTTGTATATAGCTAATGAATTATATTTAGACAAATGCATAGGTTGGTGAGAGGGAAAGAATGGGCTATGGATTTAGTTCCCCGGAGTACCTCTTTAACAGAAACATGTCAAAAGTTTTGTACAGTGGAGATATGGCTATTCAGACCCCACCATTCACTAGACCTATTGGGGAAAAGTGTCCGGCTGAGTGCTTCTCTCTTTATATTCCTGCAGGAGATGGTCCAATAGACTTCTATAGAAGTCTGCCTTTTGTTGCAAGGACAGGATGAGGTGAAAACATGCTTAGCAAGTGCTTCTACCTTTTTTATAATGACAATGACGATTTAAGCATTGGGCTCCAACATGATTTTCCAAATTTTCTCAATATCTTCTCTAATCAGGTTCTTTTCTTGCTCCCCTCCCTTCTGAATTCCCAATTCACTCTGAAAAACACCTCAAGTCAGCTCATTGAAGTATCAGGTTACTGTTTCCCATATAAGTTTATGGAGAGGAGATGGGAGAAGATGGAGAGAAGGCATAGTAGTTGAGGGAGACAGATGCAGACAGAGAAACTGCAGAGACAAATTTGTATTTAGTATTAGACCTTATCCCAGTGCTGGATTCACAGGTTATACCATGCAGAACTGTTCTATAGAGTCCTCCATACTGCTACTACTTGTAAGGGTATACTATAGAGATGTAGTAGAGAAGGGTCTTCTCTTTTATGAGTGCAGTCTATGTGAGATTTTCAATAATTGAACAATTGAATAATTTCATTAAAGGAACATTAAGTACTTAAAAATCCACTATCAATGATCATGATGCTGAATCCGAACAGGTAGGTTCATTTTCCTTGGATTTGTTGTGCAAATTTACTTCTTTTCAAATATCTCAATATTCATGCACCTTGAGTGAGAAAATTACAATTACATAACAGATGCTGGAAAATGTATTCTAAAATATCCTAGGACAGTGGCCAGACTATAAGACATTAATAAAACTACTGTTCCATATTCTCTGCTTTTATGTCACATAAATTCATCTTGTTTGGTCATCTAGGAATGCATATACTTCTGTTATAGTCAAACACCGCATACATAAGGCAATATCAACTCAGCACTCCTTTCATAAGTACTCATAGTTTAAAGGGGTACTCCGGCCCTAATACATCTTATCCCCTACCCAAAGGATAGGGGAGAAGATGTCTGATCGCTGGGGTCCCGCTGCTGGTGACCCCCGCAATCTGTCATTCAGCACCCAACTTTGCAAGCTCTCCGCAGCACTGGAGGCTCCGAGTGTGCAGCGTGACGGCCACAGGGCCGGAGTATCGTGACGTCACGACTCTGGCATGTGACGTCACGCTCCGCCCCCTCAAAGCAAGTCTATGGGAGGGGGCATGATGACATTGAGGGGGCGGAGTCGTGATGTCACGATACTCCAGCCCCCTGGTTGTCACACTGCACACTCGGAGCCTCCAGCGCTGTGGAAAGCTTGCAAAGGTGGGTGCTGAATGACAGATTGCGGGGGTCCCCAGCGGCGGGACCCCCGCAGTCAGACATCTTTTCCCCTATCCTCTGGATAGGGGATAAGATGTATTAGGGCCGGAGTACCCCTTTAACTGCAGCAGGGGTAGCCCATAATGTTTAAACTGAGTGTGAGCCAACTGGGAAAGTATTAATTCCAGAAAACAAGAAGTGGCTGCAGAACTGCGGAGTGGTCATCCCGGGACAATTTTACAGACATGTAGATGCTTATTCCTGGCTAAGAACCGGGCTATGTTGGCGTGAAGACTACTGAGGTAATTGGGTAATTTATCCCAAGAGATTTTGAAGAACACGGAAGATTAATCACATGCCAAAATCTCACTGCTACTGCAGCTACCAGCTGTGAAAGAATGGATGCCAAAGAGTGAGCACATTAATGAATGCCTAAGAAAGACTGGATGTTTATGACTGAGCGTGCCTACAAGGGAATGCCAAGAGTCTCCAGGAGAGGAATGGCAATATCTAGGAAATCTATAAAAGAACCATTTATAAAAATAAACCTTTTAGTGCTAAATTACAGAGAAACTCAATATTCATAACCTTCTTTTCGGGTCATATTTTTTTTAGCGCCATGTATTTGGGTGACCCAACCATTAAGTATAGTAACTGCCAGTCTTCTTTGCTCTAACAGAAATTTTAGTCTATCATATTAATGCATAAGGCTTCATAAATTGCATTAAAACACCACACCAGTAAAGTTAATTCTTCATTTATCCACTAAAGTGTTATTGTCAACCATTTCTTAGATATATTTGTTTATCAGATAGCTGGATGAAAACAAATCTGGCCCCAGTGTATGTTATCAAGTGATTACCATGTATGCAGAATTATGGAGAGGACTTGCAGGGCTGCATTGGGCAGATTTATCATTATGGAGTTTAACCCCTTAAGGACCGGAGGTTTTTCCGTTTTTGCATTTTCGTTTTTTGCTCCTTGCCTTTAAAAAATCATAACTCTTTCAAATTTACACCTAAAAATCCATATGATGGCTTATTTTTTGCGCCACCAATTCTACTTTGTAATGACGTCAGTCATTTTGCCCAAAAATCTATGGTGAAGCGGGAAAAAAAATCATTGTGCGACAAAATTGAAAAAAAACGCTGTTTTGTAACTTTTGGGGGCTTCCGTTTCTACATAGTACATTTTTCGGTAAAAATGACACCTGATATGTATTCTGTAGGTCCATACGATTAAAATGATACCCTACTTATATAGGTTTGATTTTGTCGGACTTCTGGAAAAAATCATAACTACATGCAGGAAAATTAATATGTTTAAATATGTCATCTTCTGACCCCTATAACTTTTTTATTTTTCCGTGTATGGGGCGGTATGAGGGCTAATTTTTTGCGCCGTGATCTGAAGTTTTTATCGGTACCATTTTTGCATTGATAGGACTTATTGATCACTTTTTATTCATTTTTAAATGATATAAAAAGTGACCAAAAATGCACTATTTTGGACTTTGGAATTTTTTTGCGCGCACGCCATTGACCGAGCGGTTTAATTAATGATATATTTTTATAATTCGGACATTTCCGCACGCGGTGATACCACATATGTTTATTTTTATTTTTATTTACACTGTGTTTTTTTTTTTATTGGAAAAGGGGGGTGATTCAAACTTTTAATAGGGGAGGAGTTAAATGATCTTTATTCACTTTTTTTTTTCACTTTTTTTTTGCAGTGTTATAGGTCCCATAGGGACCTATAACACTGCACACACTGATCTTCTATGTTGATCACTGGTTTCTCATAAGAAACCAGTGATCAACGATTCTGCCGGATGACTGCTCATGCCTGGATCTCAGGCACTGAGCAGTCATTCGGCGATCGGACAGCGAGGAGGCAGGAAGGGGCCCTCCCGCTGTCCTGTCAGCTGTTCGGGATGCCGCGATTAGCCGCGGCTATCCCGAACAGCTCGACTGAGCTAGCCGGGAACTTTCACTTTCACTTTTAGCCGCGCGGCTCAGCCTTGAGCGCGCGGCTAAAGGGTTAATAGCGCGCGGCGCCGCGATCGGCACTGCGCGCTATTAGAGGCGGGTCCCGGCTTCACTATGACGCCGGACCCGCCATGATATGACGCGGGGTTACTGTGTAACCCCGCGTTATATCGGAAGAGCAGGACCAAGGACGTACCGGTACGTCCTTGGTCCTTAAGGGGTTAAGAAAACTGAGGAATAGCCCAGAAACAGCTGGACAAAATGTTCACAACTGGGCAGGGTGACTCAAGAACATGCTATAGATTTGTTTTGATGTTATTTTAAATAGAAAATTCTCTGTAATGACCACAGTCTTGATAATGGCACAGCATATGAGTTTTAAGACATCTAACATGGATGAAGCTGCCCACATTAAGGACCCCCTAAAGGGGTTTTCCAACATAATGTGACCTTAGTAGTTACCTGCCAGACAGAAATGGACATGTTTACCAAGGATCCATGCTTGTCTTGGTGCTAAATGGCTGTGCCGTGGGTCCACCATAATGCTTCTGCTTTCTTTTTGTGAAATGGCTATTTCCTGTTGGAGTTCCCACCCTCCAACTACATGTCCCAGGATCCCTTGTTTGTAAGTGTGAGGGGACTTTTCTTCTTTCAACACATGAGCCACCCATGCTGTGCTTGAAACTACAATTCCCTGCAGCCCTGTGGAGAATGATTTCCCTCCCACCCAGTGGTCGCTCCAACCATTGAGGCACAGACAGGCTACCTTTCAACACCTGACTAGTGATGTAATGTCTCAAGCTGCACTGCAACCTGGGAAAAGCCTGAAACAACACTCATTTTGTATGCTGCTAAAAATGAATATCAGGGCAAAGATCACATAAGAATTGTGAGACCAGCCATCAAACACAGGAACAGACACTATATTATGAACTACACTAACTTTACAACTCCTGTAGCATAGTCAAATAAAAAAAATCCTGGAATACCCCTTGAAGTCCAGCATAAATATGCATGCTCAGTCAAGTATGTATGTTTACAAAAATGGGAAAGGGGTTGTCCAAGAACAATTCTTTAAGTGTAAATGTGGAAAGGTTACACAAGAAAAGATCCCCGCCGCTGCTAACAAAGGTTCCCAGTCCCAGTGCTTAGCTGTTCCTGACGATGGTCTCAACACAAGAATTTGTCTGCTCAGCCAGTCATTGGCTGATGTGGGTCACTGTTGAAACCAGTAACTGGATGAACAGGCACCATGAAGTATTAAGCAGCAAGGCCAGATGCCATCAGAACGGCATAGAATCAAGATCACGGTGTCACGATGCCGGCTGGCAGGTAGTGGATCCTCTGTGCCAGAGAGGGATTGGCGTGGACCGTGCTAGTGGATCGGTTCTAAGTCACTACTGGTTTTCACCAGAGCCCGCCGCAAAGCGGGATGGTCTTGCTGCGGCGGTAGTGACCAGGTCGTATCCACTAGCAACGGCTCAACCTCTCTGACTGCTGAAGATAGGCGCGGTACAAGGGAGTAGACAGAAGCAAGGTCGGACGTAGCAGAAGGTCGGGGCAGGCAGCAAGGATCGTAGTCAGGGGCAACGGCAGGAGGTCTGGAACACAGGCTAGGAACACACAAGGAAACGCTTTCACTGGCACAATGGCAACAAGATCCGGCGAGGGAGTGCAGGGGAAGTGAGGTATAAATAAGGAGTGCACAGGTGAACACACTAATTAGAACCACTGCGCCAATCAGCGGCGCAGTGGCCCTTTAAATCGCAAAGACCCGGCGCGCGCGCGCCCTAGGGAGCGGGGCCGCGCGCGCCGGGACAGGACCGACGGAGAGCGAGTCAGGTACGGGAGCCGGGGTGCGCATCGCGAACGGGCGCCACCCGTATCGCGAATCGCATCCCGGCTGGAGGCAGTATCGCAGCGCCCCGGGTCAGAGGATCTGACCGGAGCGCTGCATTGACGAGAGTGTAGCGAGCGCTCCGGGGAGGAGCGGGGACCCGGAGCGCTCGGCGTAACAGTACCCCCCCCTTGGGTCTCCCCCTCTTCTTAGAGCCTGAGAACCTGAGGAGCAGACTTTTGTCAAGAATATTGTCCTCAGGTTCCCAGGATCTCTCTTCTGGACCACAACCCTCCCAATCAACTAAAAAAAAAGTTTTCCCTCTGACCTTCTTGGATGCCAGAATCTCTTTGACGGAGAAGATGTCCGAGGAGCCGGAAACAGGAGTGGGGGAAACAAGTTTGGGAGAGAAACGGTTGATGATAAGTGGTTTAAGAAGAGAAACGTGAAATGCATTAGGAATACGAAGAGAAGGAGGAAGAAGAAGTTTGTAAGAGACAGGATTAATCTGGCACAAAATTTTGAAAGGACCAAGATAGCGTGGTCCCAACTTGTAGCTAGGGACACGGAAGCGGACATATTTAGCGGAGAGCCATACCTTGTCTCCAGGAGAAAAAATGGGAGGAGCTCTTCTTTTCTTATCAGCAAACTTGCCTGTAAGAGAGAATTTTGGGTCTCTCTCCATATGGTGGAAAGATCACGAGAAATTTCATCCACAGCGGGCAGACCAGAGGGCAAGGGGGTAGGGAGGGGAGGAAGAGGGTGACGGCCGTACACCACAAAAAATGGGGATTTGGAGGAAGATTCAGAGACTCTGAAGTTATACGAGAATTCGGCCCATGGTAGAAGATCTGCCCAGTCATCCTGGCGGGAGGAAACGAAATGTCGTAAATAATCACCCAAGACCTGGTTAATTCTTTCTACTTGTCCATTGGATTGAGGATGATATGCAGAAGAAAAGTTTAATTTAATCTTGAGTTGTTTACAGAGAGCCCTCCAGAATTTTGACACGAATTGGACGCCTCTATCCGAGACGATCTGCGTGGGCAACCCGTGAAGACGAAAAATGTGTACAAAAAATTGTTTAGCCAACTGAGGCGCTGAAGGAAGACCAGGAAGAGGGATGAAATGTGCCATTTTGGAGAATCGATCAACGACCACCCAAACAACAGTGTTGCCACGGGATGGGGGTAAGTCTGTAATAAAATCCATACCAATCAGAGACCAAGGCTGTTCGGGGACAGGCAGAGGATGAAGAAAACCAGCGGGTTTCTGGCGAGGAGTCTTATCCCGGGCACAGACAGTGCAGGCTCGCACAAAGTCCACGACATCCGTCTCCAGAGTCGGCCACCAATAGAAGCGAGAGATGAGTTGCACAGATTTCTTGATGCCTGCATGACCTGCGAGATGGGAGGAGTGACCCCATTTGAGGATTCCGAGGCGTTGGCGTGGAGAGACGAAGGTCTTTCCTGGAGGAATTTGCCTGATGGAGACTGGAGAAGTGGAAATCAGGCAGTCAGGAGGAATGATGTGTTGCGGAGAGAGTTCAACTTCCGAGGCATCCGAGGAACGAGAGAGAGCATCGGCCCTAATGTTCTTATCGGCAGGCCGAAAGTGAATTTCAAAATTAAATCGGGCAAAGAACAGAGACCACCTGGCCTGGCGAGGATTCAGCCGCTGGGCAGACTGGAGATAGGAGAGGTTCTTGTGATCGGTGTAAATAATAACTGGAAATCTTGATCCCTCCAGCAGATGCCTCCATTCCTCAAGTGCTAATTTAATGGCTAGAAGCTCTCGATCCCCGATGGAGTAGTTCCTCTCCGCCGGAGAGAAGGTCCTAGAAAAAAAACCACAAGTAACAGCATGCCCGGAAGAATTTTTTTGTAGAAGGACCGCTCCAGCTCCTACAGAGGAGGCATCAACCTCCAATAGGAAGGGTTTAGATGGGTCAGGTCTGGAGAGCACGGGGGCCGAAGAAAAGGCAGACTTGAGCCGTTTAAAGGCGTCTTCCGCTTGAGGAGGCCAAGACTTGGGATTGGCATTTTTTTTGGTTAAAGCCACGATAGGAGCCACAACGGTAGAAAAATGTGGAATAAATTGCCTGTAATAATTGGCGAACCCCAAAAAACGTTGGATAGCACGGAGTCCGGAGGGGCGTGGCCAATCTAAGACGGCAGAGAGTTTGTCTGGATCCATTTGTAGTCCCTGGCCAGAGACCAAGTATCCTAGGAAAGGAAGAGATTGGCATTCAAACAGACATTTCTCTATCTTGGCATAAAGTTGATTGTCACGAAGTCTCTGAAGAACCATACGGACATGCTGGCGGTGTTCTTCTAGATTGGCAGAAAAAATCAGGATATCGTCCAGATATACAACAACACAGGAGTATAAGAGATCACGAAAAATTTCATTAACAAAGTCTTGGAAGACGGCAGGGGCGTTGCACAGGCCAAAGGGCATGACCAGATACTCAAAGTGTTCATCTCTAGTGTTAAATGCCGTTTTCGATTCATCCCCCTCTCTGATGCGGATGAGATTATAAGCACCTCTTAAGTCCAGTTTGGTAAAGATGTGGGCACCTTGGAGGCGATCAAAGAGTTCAGAGATGAGAGGTAGGGGGTAGCGGTTCTTTACCGTGATTTTATTAAGACCGCGGTAGTCAATGCAAGGACGTAGAGAGCCATCTTTCTTGGACACAAAGAAAAATCCGGCTCCGGCAGGAGAGGAGGATTTACGGATAAAGCCCTTTTTTAAATTTTCCTGGATGTACTCAGACATAGCAAGAGTCTCTGGGGCGGACAGAGGATAAATTCTGCCCCGGGGTGGAGTAGTACCCGGGAGGAGGTCAATAGGACAATCATAAGGCCTGTGAGGAGGTAGAGTCTCAGCTTGTTTTTTGCAAAAAACATCCGCAAAGTCCATATAGGAATTAGGAAGACCGGTTACAGGGGGAACCACAGAGTCACGGCAAGGGGTACTGGGAACCGGTTTTAGGCAGTCCTTGAAACAAGAGGGCCCCCAACTCTTGATCTCCCCAGTGGACCAATCCAGGGTTGGGGAATGGAGTTGAAGCCAGGGTAGTCCAAGGAGAATTTCGGAAGTGCAATTGGGGAGGACCAAAAATTCAATCTTCTCGTGATGAGATCCGATGCACATTAGAAGGGGCTCCGTGCGGAAACGTATGGTACAGTCCAATCTTTCATTGTTTACACAATTGATGTAGAGGGGTCTGGCGAGACTGGTCACCGGGATGTTGAACCTGTTGACGAGAGAGGCCAAAATAAAATTTCCTGCAGATCCGGAATCCAAGAAGGCCATAGTAGAGAAGGAGAAGGCAGAGGCAGATATCCGCACAGGCACAGTAAGACGTGGAGAAGCAGAGTAGACATCAAGGACTGTCTCACTTTTGTGCGGAGTCAGCGTACGTCTTTCCAGGCGGGGAGGACGGATAGGACAATCCTTCAGGAAGTGTTCGGTACTGGCACAGTACAGGCAGAGATTCTCCATGCGGCGTCGTGTCCTCTCTTGAGGTGTCAGGCGAGACCGGTCGACCTGCATAGCCTCCACGGCGGGAGGCACAGGAACGGATTGCAGGGGACCAGAGGAGAGAGGAGCCGGGGAGAAAAAACGCCTCGTGCGAACAAAGTCCATATCCTGGCGGAGCTCCTGACGCCTTTCGGAAAAACGCATGTCAATGCGAGTGGCTAGATGAATGAGTTCATGTAGGTTAGCAGGGATTTCTCGTGCGGCCAGAACATCTTTAATGTTGCTGGATAGGCCTTTTTTAAAGGTCGCGCAGAGGGCCTCATTATTCCAGGATAGTTCTGAAGCAAGAGTACGGAATTGTACGGCGTACTCGCCAACGGAAGAATTACCCTGGACCAGGTTCAACGGGGCAGTCTCAGCAGAAGAGGCTCGGGCAGGTTCCTCAAAGACACTTCGAATTTCCGAGAAGAAGGAGTGTATAGAGGCAGTGACGGGGTCATTGCGGTCCCAGAGCGGTGTGGCCCATGACAGAGCTTTTCCAGACAGAAGGCTGACTACGAAAGCCACCTTAGACCTTTCAGTAGGAAACTGGTCCGACATCATCTCCAAGTGCAGGGAACATTGGGAAAGAAAGCCACAGCAGAATTTAGAGTCCCCATCAAATTTATCCGGCAAGGATAGTCGTAGACCAGAAGCGGCCACTCGCTGCGGAGGAGGTGCAGGAGCTGGCGGAGGAGATGATTGCTGAAGCTGTGGTAGTAGCTGCTGTAGCATCACGGTCAGTTGAGACAGCTGTTGGCCTTGTTGCGCTATCTGTTGTGTCTGCTGGGCGACCACCGTGGTGAGGTCGGCGACAACTGGCAGAGGAACTTCAGCGGGATCCATGGCCGGATCTACTGTCACGATGCCGGCTGGCAGGTAGTGGATCCTCTGTGCCAGAGAGGGATTGGCGTGGACCGTGCTAGTGGATCGGTTCTAAGTCACTACTGGTTTTCACCAGAGCCCGCCGCAAAGCGGGATGGTCTTGCTGCGGCGGTAGTGACCAGGTCGTATCCACTAGCAACGGCTCAACCTCTCTGACTGCTGAAGATAGGCGCGGTACAAGGGAGTAGACAGAAGCAAGGTCGGACGTAGCAGAAGGTCGGGGCAGGCAGCAAGGATCGTAGTCAGGGGCAACGGCAGGAGGTCTGGAACACAGGCTAGGAACACACAAGGAAACGCTTTCACTGGCACAATGGCAACAAGATCCGGCGAGGGAGTGCAGGGGAAGTGAGGTATAAATAAGGAGTGCACAGGTGAACACACTAATTAGAACCACTGCGCCAATCAGCGGCGCAGTGGCCCTTTAAATCGCAAAGACCCGGCACGCGCGCGCCCTAGGGAGCGGGGCCGCGCGCGCCGGGACAGGACCGACGGAGAGCGAGTCAGGTACGGGAGCCGGGGTGCGCATCGCGAACGGGCGCCACCCGTATCGCGAATCGCATCCCGGCTGGAGGCAGTATCGCAGCGCCCCGGGTCAGAGGATCTGACCGGAGCGCTGCATTGACGAGAGTGTAGCGAGCGCTCCGGGGAGGAGCGGGGACCCGGAGCGCTCGGCGTAACACACGGTAGGTAGAGTATGGATTTTTTTTCTTATTTTTTAGACTAGCGTGGATCAATCCATGTTAGACAAATTGTCAACAAATTTATGACTAGTGCTACCCTCATTAGATATGGTTCTCCTGTAAGATTGCTCCAAGAGCACAAAGGGCAATCCAAAATGAAGTGTGAAAGAACCCAAGGGTAACAGCTAACAACCTATACTTGTGACATAGGTGGTGATCAGACCTCATTTTATTAGTAACCAATGTATAAACCTAGGTAATTCAGAAGGGTTCACCTACTGCACACATAGATTCACGAGCACACAGTTCTTTACTAACATTCCTACATATCCAGTTTACATAGTAGCAAACATATCTGGACTGTCATTACTAAGAATCTGAAGAATGCACAAGGAGTAGATAAAAAAAAAGGTTCTAAGGAGAATCAACAATTGAAAAGATGAGAAAGCAGAGCATTGTTGTAGAATGAAATATGAGAGATTAAATCAAGTCGGTTGCCAATGCCATATTCATTTTTGCCAAATTTGCAAAAGAGAAAGAAAGAAGAAACCACTATGATTACGCTACCAAAGAGGTAAGTGCTATAGAGAAATAAAAAGTCTGCCCACAGGAGGTGGAGAAAAAGTGTAGCTAATCAATATATAATTTATTTGGAATGTCTATTTTCCTTACAAGCATAGAGCATCAAAGTTAGAAAAATGCAACATTTTTGTATGAAATTAGACAGAAGGGGATAACATATATTATTACTACAGTACTACTAAAGCACAAAGGCAGGAATAAATAACCAAATCTGATAAGAAGGAAGATAAAACCTTCTTCAGATATTCAGTGAAGAAATCTGTGGCATTCAAAAATTTGTGATGGGGAAAATTACTATATTGATGGGATAAGGTGGTCTATCCCTGCTATTGGTGGTCTAGACGTGATCACCAATAGCAGATTGGGGGCGGGGGGGGGGGGTTAACTTTCGTTTTCCCTGTCCTGCCCACCCACAATAGGCGGGGCAGAACGGGGAACCGAAGGGGACCGGCGCCGGAGTCCACTCACCCTGCGGGCGAGGCTGTGGGCGATGATCGGTGTCGGAGATCGGCGGGCGGCGATGACTTGAAGCAGGCTCCCTGGATCCGACAGAAGCCGGTAAGTTGCCTAGCAACATCTGGAGGGCTACAGTCCGAGACCACTATACAGTGGTCTCTATACTGTAGCACTCCAGATGTTGCAAAACTACAACTCCCAGCATGCCAAGACAGCTGTTTGCTGTCTGGGTATGCTGGGATTTGTAGTTTTGCAACATCTGGAGGGCTACAGTTTGAGACCACTATATGGTAGTCTCTGAACTATAGCCCTCCAGATCTTGCAAAACTACAACTCCTAGCATGCCCACACAACTGTTTGCTGTCTGGGCATGCTGGGATTCGTAGTTTTGCAACATCTGGAGGGCCACAGTTTGCAGTGGTCTCTATACTGTAGCTCTCCAGATGTTGCAAAACTGCAAATCCCAGCATGCTGGGAGTTGTAGTTGTGATCCCTCCAGCTGTTGCATAACTACATCTCTCAGCATGCCCTTCGGCGATCAGTACATGCTGGGAGTTGTAGTTTTGCAACAGCTATAGGCACACTGGTTGGAAAATACTGAGATAGGTAACAGAACCTAACTGAAGGTTTTCCAACCAGTGTGCCTCCAGCTGTTGCAAAAGTACAACTCCCAGCATTCATGGTCTGTCAGTACATGCTGGGAGTTGTAGTTTTGAAACTGCTGGAGGTTTGCCCCCTCATGACACAGGCAGGTTTACAGTAAGTTTTCTGCTTCAAGTATGAGCTGCGGCAAATTTTTCGCTGCAGCGCAAACTCCTAGCAGGGAACTCACTGTAAACCTCCACCAGTGCGAATGTACCCTAAAAACACTACACTTCACTACACTAACACAAAATAAAGGGTAAAACACTACATATACACACCTTACACTGTCCCCCCCCCCCCCCCCAATAAAAATTAAAAACATCTTGTACGGCAGGGTTTCCAAAGCGGAGCCTCCAGCTGTTGCAAAACAACAACTCCCAGCGTTTCTGGACAGCCACTGACTGTTCAGGCATGCTGGGAGTTTAGCAACAGCTGGAGGCACCCTGTTGGGAAATTACTGGCGTAGAATACCCCTATGTCCACCCCTATGCAATCCCTAATTTAGTCCTCGAATGCGCATGGCGCTCTCTCACTTCTGAGCCCTGTCGTATTTCAAGGAAACAGTTTAGGGCCACATATGGGGTATTTCCGTACTTGGGAGGAATTGCACTACAAATTTTGGGGGGCTTTTTCTCCTTTTACCCCTTATGAAAAGGAAAAGTTGGGGTCTACACCAGCCTGTTAGTGTAAAAAAAAATGTTTTACACTAACATGCTGGTGTTGCCCTTTACCTTTTATTTTCACAAATGGTAAAAGAAAGAAAAGACCCCAAAAATTTGTAACGCAATTTCTCCTGTGGGCGTAAAATGATCTGCGGACGCATAACAAGGCTCAGGAGTGAGAGCGCACTATGTACATTTGAGGCCTAAATTGGTGATTTGCACAGGGGTGGCTAATTTTACAGCGGTTCTGACATAAACGCAAAAATATAAATACCGACATGTGACCGCATTTTGGAAACTACACCCCTCACAGAACGTAACAAGGGGTATAGTGAGCCTTAACACCCCACAGGTGTTTGACAAATTTTCATTAAAGTTGGATGGGAAAATGAAAAAAAATTTTTTTTTTCACTAAATTGCTGGTGTTACCATAAATTTTTCATTTTCACAAGGGGAAATAGGAAAAAAAGCCCCCCAAAATGTGTAACCCCATTTCTTCTGAGTAAGAACATACCCCATATGTGGATGTAAAGTGCTCTGCGGGTGCACTACAATGCTCAGAAGAGAAGGAGCGCCATTGGGATTTTGAAGAGAAAATGTGTCTGGAATTGAAGGCCACGTGTGTTTATAAAGCCCCCATAGTGCCAGAACAATGGACCCCCCAACATGTGACCCCATTTTGGAAACTACACCCCTCACGTAATGTAACAAGGGGTACAGTGAGCATTTACGCCCCACAGGTGTCTGACAGATTTTTGGAACAGTGGTCTGTGAAAATGAAAAATTTAATTTTTAATTTGCTCAGCCCACTGTTTGAAAGATCTGTCAAATGCCAGTGGAGTGTAAATGCTCACTGCACCCCTTATTAAATTCTGTGCGGGGTGTAGTTTCCAAAATGGGGTCACATGTGGGGAGGTCCACTGTTCTGGCACCACGAGGGGCTTTGTAAACGCACATGGCCCCTGACTTCCATTCCAAACAAATTCACTCTTCAAAAGCTCAATGGTGCTCCTCCTCTTCTGAGCATTGTAGTTCGACCGCAGAGCGCTTGATGTCCACACATTGGTAATTTCCATACTCAGAAGAAATGGGGTTACAAATTTGGGGGTAATTTTCTCCTATTACCCCTTGTAAAAATGTAAAATTTCGGGGAAAAACTGCATTTTTTTTCATTTACACATCCAGCTTTAACAAAAGGTCGTGAAATACCTGTGAGGTATTAAGGCTCACTGTACCCCTTGTTACGTTCCTTGAGGGGTGCAGTTTCCAAAATAGTATACCATGTAGGTATTTTTGCTGTTCTGGCACCATAGGGGCTTCCTAAATGTGACATGCCCCCCCCCCCCACTCCCCAAAACCATTACAGCAAAATTTGCTTTCTAAAAGCCAAATGTGACTCCTTCTTTTCTGAGCATTGTAGTTCGCCCGCAGAGCATTTTACGTCCTAACATGGGGTATTTCCATACTCAGAAGAGATGGGGTTACAAATTTTGGGGGGCATTTTCTCCCATTACCCTTTATAATAATGGTAAATTTGGGGAAAAACCTGCACTTTTTCATTTACACATATGACTTTAACGAAAAGTCGTCAAACACCTGTGGGGTATTAAGGCTCACTGGACCCCTTGTTTTGTGCCTTGAGGGGTGTAGTTTCCAAAATGGTATGCCATGTGGGGGGATTTCTGCTGTTCTGGCACCATAGGGGCTTCCTAAATGTGACATGCCCCCCAAAAACCATTTCAGAAAAACTCACTCTTCAAAATCCCACTGTCGCTCCTTCCCTTCTGAGCCCTCTACTGCGCCCGCCGAACACTTGACATACACATGTGATGTATTTCCTTACTCGAGAGAAATTGGGTTACAAATTTTGAGAGGATTTTTCTCCTTTTACCCCTTGTAAAAATTCAAAAACTGGGTCTACAAGAACATGCGAGTGTAAAAAATGAAGATTTAGAATTTTCTCCTTCACTTTGCTGCTATTCCTGTGAAATACCTGAAGGGTTAACACACTTACTGAATGTCAATTTGAATACTTTGAGGAGTGCAGTTTTTATAATGGAGTCATTTGTGGGGTATTTCTAATAAGAAAGCCCTTCAAATCCACTTCAAACCTGAACTGGTCCATGAAAAATTCTGATTTAGAAAATTTTGTGAAAAATTGGAAAATTGCTGCTGAACCTTGAAGCCCTCTGATGTCTTCCAAAAGTAAAAACACTTCAACTTTATGATGCAAACATAAAGTAGACATATTGGAGGAGATCTATCAAAACCTGTGCAAAGGAAAAGTTGCCCAGTTGCCCATAGCAACCAATCAGATCACTTCTTTCATTTTGCAGAGGCCTTGTTAAAAATGAAAGAAGCAAGCTGATTGGTTTCTATGGGCAACTGGGCAACTTTTCCTCTGGACAGGTTTTGATAAATCTCCCCCATTGTATTTGTGAATCAATATATAATTTATTTGGAATGTCTATTTTCCTTACAAGCAGAGAGCATCAAAGTTAGAAAAATGCTAAATTTGAAATTTTTTCATCAAATTTGGGAATTTTTTACCAAGAAATGATGCAAGTATCGACAAAATTTTACCACTAACATAAAGTATAAAGTAGAATATGTCACGAAAAAACTGTCTCGGAATCAGAATGAAAGGTAAAAGCATCCCAGAATTATTAATGCTTAAAGTGAAAGTGGTCAGATGTGCAAAAAACGCTCTGGTCCTACAGTGAAAAATGGCCTGGTCCTTAAGGGGTTAAAGGGTACTCCAGTGGAAAACATTATTCATTTTTTTTTTAAATCAACTTGTGCTAGAAAGTTAAACAGATTTGTAAATTACTTCTATTAAAAAATATTAATCCTTCCAGTACTTATCAGTTGCTGTATGCTACAGAGGAAGTTGTGAAGTTCTTTTCAGTCTGACCACAGTGCTCTCTGTTGACACCTCTGTTCCGTGTCAGGTACATTCCAGAGTAGGAGCAAATTCCCATAGCAAACCTCTCCTGCTCTGGACAGTTCTTGACACACACAGAAGTGTCAGCAGAGAGCACTGTGGTCAAACTGAAAAAAACTTAACAACTTCCTGTGGAGCATACAGCAGCTGATAACTACTGGAAGGATTAAGATTTTATAATAGAAGTAATTTACTAATCTGGTTAACTTTCTGATAGCAACAAGGACCTAACGGGTATGAAGCACGCTCAGCTCATACAGCGGGAGCAGGCACAGGACGTACATGTACGTCCTGCGTCCTGAAGAGGTTAAGCTAAGGGCCTATTCACCCAACAGAACTTCTAAGTGGATTATGATGCAGCAGCTTTTCACTGTTTTCAATCTGTTCATTAATTTGCTTGTCCTTAGTGCCAATTCAGGTGGTGCCTGCTGTGCATGCAATGTCCCCTTGGAATATCTCCAGGAAGATATTTGGTAGTATAAATGAGTGCTTATAGTAAGATTCTATTTGTCACTCATAGCAACTAAAACTAAGCTTTTTTTTCTCACATTGCTCTGGTATAATTAAAGCTGAGCACTGATGTATTGATATATATATATATGCAACAAAGAGCTAGAAGTCTTGAAACAAGTCTGTAATTCTCTTAAAAATCACAAATGTGGTTGCTAAGTACTTTCTTACATCACTTCTCAAAAAGGAAAAGATGCACTCACCACGTCCGATAGCAGGAAAAGACTTCTTTATTTGTTGCTGTGTAGTAACAAAGGAGACCCTGGCAGCCAGTGCGGGAGTATGTGCAGGACGCTGCAGACGTCTCAGGTGTGACAGCCAGTGTGGGAGCATGTGTAGGACGATGCAGACGTCTCAGGTGTGACAGCTGTTTCACCCGCGCATGCGCGGGTGAAACAGCTGTCACACCTGAGACGTCTGCAGCGTCCTGCACATACTACCGCACTGGCTGCCAGGGTCTCGTTTGTTACTACATGACAACAAATAAAGAAGTATTTTCCTGGTGAGTGCATCTTCTCCTTTTTTGAGAAGTCATTTACATTGCGTTATGTGCACTATAAGATAGCACCACCAACAGCAGTTTAGACACCACCGTGTTCAAGTCGTCCACACCACGGCTCGGGGATTACTAAGCACAATCATAACCGGCGGTGCTTAGTGTTGCTGTTCCTGTCCTGCTTACCTTTCATACATCATATTATTTTATACATGTAAAATGGAAACCAATGAGTACATCTTGTGTTGTGGGGGATTTAGTGTTGATATAGTAACAAAGAAGATTACCAGCAGAAAAAGTAGACTGGTTTAGAGTATTTGACATAAGTCCATCATTCACAATTATCTAAACATTTTATTACCGTATTTATCGGCGTATAACACGCACCTTTTAGGCTAAAATTTTTAGCCTAAAGTCTGTGTGCGTGTTATACGCCGATACACCCCCAGGAAAGGCAGGGGGAGAGAGGCCGTCGCTGCCCGCTTCTCTCCCCCTGCCTTCCCTGGGGTCTAGAGCGCTGCTGCCGGCCCTTTTCACCCCCTGGTTATCGGCGCCGCTGCCCGTTCTGTCCCCCTGACTATCGGTGCCGGCGCCGATAGCCAGGGAGAGAGAAGCGGCGCCGACAGCCAGGGGGAGAGAAGGGGCAGCGGCACCCATTGCCGGCGCCGCTGCCCCGTTGCCTCCCCCCATCCCCGGTGGCATAATTACTTGAGTCCGGTCCGCGCTGCTCCAGGCCTCCGTCGTGCGTCCCCGGCGTCATTGCTATGCGCTGAACGGCGCGGCGCATGACGTCAGAGCGCCGCGCCGTGCATAGCAACGACGCTGGGGACGCACGACGGAGGCCTGGAGCAGCGCGGACCGGACTCAGGTAATTATGCCACCGGGGATGGGGGGAGGCAACGGGGCAGCGGCGCCGGCAATGGGTGCCGCTGCCCCTTCTCTCCCCCTGGCTGTCGGCGCCGCTTCTCTCTCCCTGGCTATCGGCGCCGGCACCGATAGTCAGGGGGACAGAACGGGCAGCGGCGCCGATAACCAGGGAGTGAAATGGGCCGACAGCAGCGCTCTAGACCCCAGGAAAGGCAGGGGGAGAGAAGCGGGCAGCGACGGCCTCTCTCCCCCTGCCTTTCCTGGGGGTATATCGGGGTATACACGCGCACACACGCACCCTCATTTTATCATGGATATTTGGGTAAAAAACTTTTTTTACCCAAATATCCTTGGTAAAATGAGGGTGCGTGTTATAGGCCGGTGCGTGGTATACCCCGATAAATACGGTATATATTTTCATGTGACAACACTGAAATAATGACACACTGCTACAATGTACAGTAGTGAGTGCACAGCCTGTATAACAGTTGTGTTTAATGTTGTGTCCCCACAAAAAAATAACTTTACATAAAGCCACAAAACTGAGTACACTAAAATATCTAACTTGGGCTCAATTAGCCATTTTCCCTCCCAGTGCCATGTGACTGCACTACAGATAGGTGGGCACGACCATGCAGCAGTTTCACATGGAAGGTTCCACTCAGAACAGGCCTCGTCATGATCGACCAAAGAAGTTGAGTGCACATGCTCACCATCATATCCAGAGGTTGACTATGGGAAATAGACATATGAGTGCTGCCAGCATTGATGCAGAGGTTAAAGGGGTGAGCAATAAGTATGTCAGTGCTCAGACCATAAGACACACACACTGCATCAAATTAGTTTGCATGGCTGTTGTACTAAAAGGAAGCCTCTTCTAAAGATAAAGCGCAGGAAAACCTGCAAACAGTCCTGTGGTCTAATGAAACCAAACTTATTTGGTTCAGATGCTATCAAGCGTGTGTGGCGGTAACCAGGCTAAAAAAAAAATTTCAAATCAACTGATGCCAGAAAGTTAAACAGATTTGTAAATGACTTCTATTAAAAAAATCTTAATCCTTCCAGTACTTATCAGCTGTTGTATGCTCCAGAGAAAGTTGTGTAGTTCTTGCCAGTCTGACCACATTACTCTCCGCTGCCACCTCTGTCCATGTCAGAAACTGTCTGGAGCAGGAGAGGTTTCCTATGGGCATTGAACCCTGGCACCAGGAACAACGCTCAATGTCAGAATGGGAATGGCAATTAAAAAAACAAACCTATCCAAGAGTTCATCTTTTCTCCACCCTATACAGACTATGCTGTTCCACCATTTCTATAGCCTGTCATTTGGACCTGTTCTATTTTATTATAAGTAAAATATGTAGATCAATGTAAAGGAGACAATAACTCCTTTTGTATTGTAAGAGGATTCAACGTTAAAAGCACATGGAATATTTAGCAACAGTGGTGACAGGGTTCTGGCAATATGTTCATGTAATAGGATCCAGTGAATAACCATATGGCTTTTCAGAGGAGGGAAATGGATCTATCTTCATAATCATAGCATATTGAAAGTTACTAAAGAAGCCTAATGACTGCAAAAAATAGCATGTTGGGGGAATTTACCAAAACTAGTGTTTCATGTGTGCAGTGTTTCAGACTTAAAAGCATGCTTTGTAGCACTGCCAGCCAACTGGAACTGGAAGAGGACCCAAACATAGTCACTAGCTGACTACATTCTAGTCACTTTAATGTAGTCTGTGCAAATCAGAGCAAGATGTGTTAGGGCAGCTGATTGGAGGCACAAATCTTACTGTAAATCCAGCCATAACCAACCAACACAGCTTAAGAGTGCTCAGGTTTAAGAAATAAGAAATGTATGCAGCTTTTCAGTGGAAGAGCCCAGCCTGTCTGTCTGGTCTCCCGCAATCTGTTTCGACAATTGGTTGAAGGCCAATGGCCTCCAAATGAGAAGTCATGGCCGTAAATGTTGGCACCCTGAAATTTTTCAAGAAAATGAAGTATTTCTCACAGAAAAGGATTGCAGTAACACATGTTTTGCTATACACATGTTTATTCCCTTTGTGTGTATTGGAACTAAACAAAAAAAAGGGAGGGGAAAAAAGCAAATTGGACATAATGTCACACCAAACTCCAAAAATGGGCTGGACAAAATTATTGGCACCCTTAACTTAATGTTTGGTTGCGCACATTTTGGAAAAAATAACTGAAATCAGTCTCTTCATATAACCATCAATAAGCTTCTTACACCACCGGAATGTTGGACCACTCTTCCCTTGCAGACTACTCCAGGTCTCTCTTATTGGAAGGACACCTTTTCCAGCAATTTTAATATCGCTTCACAGGTGTTCAATGGGATTTAGATCTGGATTCATTGCTGGCCTCTTCAGAACTCTCCAGATCTGCGTTGCCATCCATTTCTGGGTGCTTTCTGACGTATGTTTGGGGTCATTGTCCTGCTGGAAGACCCAAGATCTCGGACGCAAACCCAGCTTTCTGACACTGGGCTGTACAGTGCAACCCAAAATCCATTGGTAATCCTCAGATTTCATGATGCCTTGCACACATTCAAGGCACCCAGTGCCAGAGGCAGCAAAACATCCCCAAAACATCATTGAACCTCCATCATATTTCACTGTAGGTACTGTGTTCTTTTCTTTGTAGTCCTCATTCTTTTTACGGTAAACAGTAGAATGGTGTGCTTTACCAAAAAGCTCTGTCTTGGTCTCATCTGTCCACAAGATGTTTTCCCAGAAGGATTTTGGCTTACTCAAGTTCATTTTGGCAAAATGTAGTCTTGCTTTTTTTATGTCTCTGTCAGCAGTGGGGTCCTCCTGGGTCTTCTGCCATAGCATTTCATTTCATTTAAATGTCAACGGATAGTTTGTGCTGAAACTGATGCTTCCTGAGCCTGCAGGACAGCTTCAATATCTTTGGAACTTGTTTGGGGCTGCTTATCCACCATCCAGACTATTCTGCATTGACACCTTTCATCTCAGGGAGATTAGCTACAGTGCCATGGGTTGCAAACTTCTTGATAATGTTGCGCACTGTGGACAAAGGCAAATCTAGATCTCTGGAGATGGACTTGATATTGTGGATTTTTTTCTACAATTTTGGTTCTCAAGTTCTCTTCTGCTCTTTCTGTTGTCCATGCTTAGTGTGGCGACACACAGACACACAATGCAAAGACTAAGTGAACTTCTCTTCTTTTTATCTGCTTTCAGGTGTGATTTTTATATTGCTCACACCTGTTACTTGCCCCTGGTGAGTTTAAAGGAGCATCACATGTTTGAAGCAATCTTATTTTTCCACAATTTTGAAAGGGTGGCAATAATTTTGTGCAGCCCATTTTGGGAGTTTGGTGTGACATTGGCCCTCATTTACTATTCTAAACCCGACCTCTTTTGTCGGGTTTTTTTGGCGCATCTTTGTCTGCGCCATGTCGCAGACATCGTGCGCCAGTCTGCGACACCATGCAACATTTTTTCCCGACGGACCCGATGTGGATTCTCCCAAACCCGAAAAAGGAGCGTTACCCGACATTTCTGAGCTTTCCCACGTATTTATTAAGGTTTCCAACCCGAATTTGTTGTATTGTTGTGGATTTGTTCCCGACAGCTCAGAGGAGTTGGAAACCAAAACCAACAAAACCCACGTGCGACAAACAGGATGCGACATAATAATAAATACCAGGGGAAAAAAGCAGTCGGGTAAGAAAGCAACATAGACTTACAACCCGATTTTCTTAGTAAATGAGGGCCATTATGTCCAATTTTCTTTTTTTTCCTCACTTTTTTGGTTTTGTTCAAATACATACAAAGGGAATAAACATGTGTATAGCAAAACATGTTTTACTGCAATCCTTTTCTGTGAGAAATAGAGAAATACTTAATTTTCTTGAAAAGTTTCAGGGGTGCCAATATTTACGACCATGACTGTATGTATATGTGTATATATATATATATATATATATATATATATATATATATATATATATTATATAAATATTTTTCTTCATTGAACCAATTTTTCTAAATCTGTCCCATAGTGTATTCAGCATGAAAAACAGTATGCTAACAATTATACAGAAAGAACACAGCACAATATCCATAAGATATGGCCTACACACTAGTTCATTAGAAACAGGGGCTTGTCCAGTGACAAACTTTTTTTTTTGTTAAAGAAATGCCAGGTCCTGCCTCCATTGCACAAAGCCAGCTATTAGCAATGGAGGCTAATACAACGGGTATCTCCAAGACCGGACCAGAGATCCGGGTGAGTGATACCTCGTAATCCTGTTGAGCCGCACAATAATCCTGTGCATTGGGTTTAGTGTGGGTGAATTGGCTGTCAGTTTCCCTTTAATGTCAATTAAAGCTAAGTAAAACAATCCCCAAAATAATGTATCAATGACATGAGCAATGAAGTTATTCACCAAAGCATGAGGCATTGTATCCAGTTGCAGATTAAGGACATTCTTCCTTGCATAAAGAACATCTGTCAAAAGAATCCTTTTTCGTAATGCAATAAAAATATTCTACATTTGAGAATTACATATGGAATATAAATTATACTGTGATCCTTCAGAATCTGTGTCTCAATGAAAAATACTTCTTATGAATATTTATTAGTGCTCCTCTGCCCTGTCCAGCCCTCTTAGCATGTAGAGGAAGCTGCTAAATTATGGATTCTGACAGATGACCTCAGATCTACAGCGAATGTGCCTCATGCACACGGCTGTATTATAGCTTTGATTTGTATAATGCATCTAAAGAGGAACAGGAGGCCTTACTTTATATTTGTATGCTTAGATGTCATATGGAGAAATACAGACTGTCTTTTTATGAATCTGAACAATTCACAGAAACGATTTAGCAATAACAGCAACCGACCAACTATTTATGGCAAATAACCAGGGCGGTCGGCTGACCACCTAATTTAGGAACACTTCACCGAAAAAACTACCCTTAGAGAAAATAATAAAATACACTACTTTATTGGTTATACTATTAAAAAAGTACCACTAGTATTGGTAACCAAATCAAAATGCAAAAATCTTACACGTGTCTAGAAAAATGTGATAATGTGGTGGTGTGCAGTGGAAGGTATAAGTGGGGTAACGGCAGGTTGGGTTATGATGTTTATTCCAAGGTTTTAATTGGAAGATGGGATATAGGAAGAGTGCCCACCCTACAGACTTCAGACCCCCTTGATACTGTTGAGGGACCCATCTCCTTAAAGCATAACTCCGGGATGTATAACTTATCCCATATCCTAAGGATAGGGGATAAGTGTTATATTGCGGGGGGTCTGACTGCTGGGGCCCCCCGCGATCTCCTAAACGGAGCCCCGGCTCCCTGCATGAAAGTAGCGTTTTCGACCACAGCATGAAGCTGCGGCCGACACATAATAGGTACCAAACCACTACTTGTTGGCATTTTTGCTAATATTGCTATCTGTGTCCCTGATGAACCCGCCTTCACAAGCGGGGGAAACATCATTTAGTGTGGATAAATAAATGATGTTCAGGATTGACAATGTGTGTGTTATGGACAGACAACAATTTCTGTCTAATATTTGGATATATTGTTATAGCTTTACCCACTATATATTAGGGTCAAGCCTTTTATAGTTTCCATTAGAGTATATATGTTTGTTTATTCACTTTTTTTTTTACACTGGGCACTAAATATTTTAAAGGGTGCAGTAAGTTTTTCATGATACTGTAATACTTACCTTGAACTTAAAGGGGTACTCCAGTGCTTAGACATCTTATCCCCTATCCAAAGGATAGGGATAAAATGCCTGATCGCGGGAGTCCCGCCGCTAGGGAACCTCTGTGATCTTGCACGCGGCGCCCTGTTTGTAATCAGTCCCCGGAGCGTGTTCGCTCCGGGGACTGATTACTGGCGACCACAGGGCGGGCGGCATGTGACGTCACGCCTCCGCCCCCGTGTGACGTCACCTCAATGTAAGCCTACGGGAGGGGGCGTGATAGCTGTCACGTCCTCTCCCGTAGGCTTGCACTGAGGGGCGGAGCGTGACATCACACGGGGGCAGGGGCGTGACGTCACACGCCGCCCGCCGGTAATCAGTCGCGGAGCAAACACGCTCCGGGGACTGATTACAAACGGGGTGCCGTGTGCAAGATCACGGGGGTCCCCAGAGGCGGGACTCCCGCGATCAGGCATCTTATAAGATGTCTAAGCACCGGAGAACCCCTTTAACCACCTATACCATAATTTAACTAATATATATTATATCCCTCCCGCCTCCCTTCCCCATTAATTTTTTTCCTGAGCACATAGCACTAGGAAGGGAACGTCACTGTGGTTGAAGCCATCCTAATAAAGGAGATGGGTCCCTCATAAGGCAGGGACAGTATAAAGGGGGTCTGTAGGGCGGGCATTCTTCCTATATCCCATATTCCATTTAAAAACTTAGAACATCATAACCCAACCTACCGTTAACCCACTTATACCTTCCACTGCACACCACCACATTATCAACTTTTTCTAGCCACGTGTAAGATTTTTGATTTGGTTACCAATACTTGTGATACCCTTTTAATAGTATAATCAATAAAGTAGTGTATTTTATTATTTTTCCCAAGGGCAGTCTATTGTTTTGGTGAAGTGTTTTTATGAACCTGTCAAGAGAAAGAATAATGTTACTTCTAATGGAGAATCTCTTCTGCGTACAGGACCTTTGGAGCATGGTATGCTGGCACACAGAGTGCCTGAAGCTCCCTCTATAGTACAGTATCTCAGGAGATCATGTGCCACTGCTCAGCCTCCCGCACTTCCCTCTACTGTGGAAATAAGGCCTTAGACTCATTCACTCATTAAAGGGGTACTACCGTGCTGACAACTTATCCCCTATCTAAAAGGATAGAGAAGTTGCCTGATCGCGCGGGGTCCTGCCGCTGGGGACCCCAGCGATCTTGCACGCAGCACCCCCCTCATCAGGCCCTGGAGCGAACATCCGCTCCTGGTCTGATGACAGGTCGGTGATCGTGACATCACAGCTCAGCCCCCATGTGACATCACGCTCCGCCCCTCAATGCAAGTCTATGGCAGGGGGCGAGATAGCTGTCTCACCCCCTGCCATAGACTTACATTGAGGGGCGGAGCGTGACGTCACATGGGGGCGGAGCCGTGATGTCACAATACTCCGGCAGTCATCAGGCCCGGAGCGATGTTCGCTCCGGGGCCTGATGAGAGCAGGGTGCTGCGTGCGAGATCGTGGGGGTCGCCAGCGGCGGGACCCCGTGTGATCAGGCAACTTATCCCCTATCCTTTAGATAGGGGATAAGTTGTCAGCACGTTAGTACCCCTTTAAAATCAGTTCAGTTTTGACCAATGTACTGACCATTTAAGGCTTATTAACAGTCCTGACATAGCCGGTAAGATTTCATATGTATGATGTCATAATTTCAAAAAAAAAAAATGAAAAAAAAAGAAAGCTATTGCCTTATTGCTCCGCAAAATTAAAGAAGCAATCTGATTGGTTGCTATGGGCAACTTATCCTTTGCACAGGTTTTGACAGATCTCCCCCAATATGTCTTTACCAGAGTAAAAGGGCATTCAAGATTTTACATTTTTATGCAAGTATAAGCGCTTGATGCAGAGTCATATAGCTGTGTACTGTACGTTTTGTACTGTCTCCTTTCATGTTTTGTATTAGCCCATGGAAGGTCTGTAGTCAGTAGCTTTTCAGGTGTTGTCTTGGACCTTTCCTTGCTGTCAAGTGACAGTGGGGGACTCATTTAGAACTGTCGCATATACGCCACACACTAACAGCAGGCTAGCTTGGCAGAGGATACAAAAAACAGCCAAGTTCCTTGTGATCGTGTGAGTTACGCTGCATTGGTTGCACATGATCAAGGAAAAGCCTAACAATACTAATCTATAAGGCCACAGGGCAGGCCCACAACATGAAAATGGGACGATGTGGCACAGAAAGCTAACAAAAGTACATCACACAATTATACAACTTGGCAAAGGTATATACCTACATAAAAGTGAAAACCCAAAATACCCCTTTAGTGAAACTATTGTAAAAAAAAATATATTCTAAAATAAATATTGATTCTAACCCAGAAAACAGCATCAGAAGCGCTGTAAACTTGGACTGTGGTAATAGAATGTTTTGTTGCTTTATGGTCTGAACTTAACATTTTCCAGCATTTAATAATACAAGTTACAATTTGATTCATTATATATAAATGGTTATTTGTTCATGTCATTGTATTGCTTTATAGATGGGTTATAAACAAACTCTCGTTAATGCCACAAAGTAAACACAAGACACACTGCACTGTGATTTGTTATTTTCTATATTACAAAAAACATACAAAAAAAATAATACATGTGAAAGAAAAACTTTACATAGCAGTTAATATTCCAGATGGGAACAGTATCCAGTTACATGGTATTCTCATTTCATCCCCAGGTAACAAAAACACATTTTTACATTACCTTAAACAAAATACTTTATTATATACTGAAAGAAATGGAAAAAAAAATGTGGTAGACAGTATGTGAGCATTTTCTGCTGCTCTGGAATGATAAAAGGTCTATCTGTTTCTTTCTAAATATTGCACAGTTTGAAAAAGGTACCAAAACTTATTTAAAAAAAAAAGAAAAAAAACTAAGTCACAATCTTGGGAAACATCTCACATTTAAGCAAAATCTACCAAGAAACGTAAAGCATGTTGTTTCTACAGTAGCTCTATCTTTAGGAAGATTGGAATGAAATACAGTATAGTTATGATGTAGGTGTAATTGTATAATATATACAATCACACAAACACTTGATATCTGCTCTCCTTCACCCCTGAGATTTATATTAAATTACTGAAAAGTTTGAGAAAAAAAATATATATATACGATGGCGACATTCTGAATTCATTATCCATGAATGGCAATGGAGAATCTCTCTAAAGTCAAAGGCTGTAGTCACAGTTCATAACGGGCCAAGAAAAAAAAAAAAGTAACAAAGTCATTGAAAGGGGGTAAGACCTCTTCGAGTCAAGAAAGCTTCACTTTCATAATCCCGTGTGCAAATAACACGAATATAAAAAAAAAAAAAAAAAAATCATTTAATGCATCTGTCTTTGATATCGACTTGGGCAGCTCGAAGGAAATGTTCAGAACACTAGAGAAGTGAAGAAGATTTAGGACATGAGTTTTGACTGCAACTCCATCTCTGCTGCTTGTTTGAGGGCAACATCAACCAACAACTGGAAACCACTGAAATCCTGATTATGATCTGGTGGGGTAGGTGGAGGAGTGTTGAAAAGTCCACTTTGTGAATTTGTGTTTTGTCCTAGTTTTATAGTGTCTTCGTGGCAGACAAGTGAGGTTTCTGTTAGTTTGTTTGCCTCAGATTGCGGTTTTTCAGGGATTTGTCCAGCATTCAATACATGGGTGAAGTTGAAGGGAGCATCATTTAGCGATGTTACAGTGGTATGACAGATGACTGAGGGACGAGCCAGGAGAGATTGCTGAGAAGACAGTTGTGAGGCCAGTAACTTCCCTGAGCTCTGGTTAGGTCCCGTGGAGCTGAAATGAAAGGAGTTCTCGTCTATAGTGGGAATGTAGGGCTTCGCCCCAGTTGGTGAGTCCATCTGCATCACATCAGTAATTTTGGCTCCCTTCCGTGAAATTGTGAACTGGTTAGGGTCCTTTCCATCTTTTCTTAGCATATCAGGCAAAAGCCTACGCCTTGCATTGATGAACCAGTTGCAAACCTACAAAGAAAAAAAAAAGAAACCATGACTTTCAAATTAAGCTTCACAATAAATGAATTAACATGACATTTTGTAAGCAAGGACGAATGGGAATTCTTTGGCATTCAGCTGTTGCTGAACAACTCATGGCAGGCTAAGCATCCTAGGAGATGAAGTTTAGCAACAACTGTAGTGGGAAGGCTGCCCAGCCCTGCTGTAATTCTAGGATAGGAAATGCCATATGAATTCTCATCGACTTAGGGAGGTTCGGTATCTGGATTTTTTGACACATCCCATACACGTCTTAAAATTGTTACACCCAAACATAACTTTGTTACAAAGGGAATTTAGCAAGAGCAAAAAATAAAAACAAAAAAGCTTATTAAGCAACTTATCAACCAAAAATGCTTATTTTATCATTCAATTATCAAACACAATACTATAAGTACATCATCATAACCATCCACAAGACTAAATATGCCTATAGGGCCAGAATCCAAAGTATTGGTCAATATGGCTGATGCCATTGCAGCGGGTGAATTTTAATATCAAATAAAAGTAGAAGTGCTGCTTTTGTGGCATTTTCCTGAACAATTTTGCACTAAAATTGGGACAAGGGAAGATTTATCAAGCATGTTAAACAAGTTTTCTTGGTGCATTGATAGGTTTTACGACTTTGTGCTGAAGTGATTTTGACAAACTGGCTTATTTGAACCATTTTGACTTTGCAACGATTGTTAAATTTAATGTGTGTGACTTTTCCAAAAAGTGTTGCAGAATCAATACCAGCCATCTGTTCACTTATGAAACTTATTTACTACAAACAAAAATGTCACACTGCATGCGACTTTTGATAAATGAAGAACGTGTACACATAACTTGAGACTGCTGTGTTAGTTTTAAAAACATGTGTAGCTAAACACACACTGATAAATCCCCCCAAAAAAACTTTTTGAAAAGAGGCTTTTATGCTGCATTTTTATATTTGTAGTGTGTGTTTTGTTATGTGTTTAAAATTATGCCATTAGAACCCCACACCGACGCAGGTAAAAGCAACATTACATAATCATTTCTGGGAGCTTTGTCACTACTGGATTTCATTGTTGATTGTTGGAAATGCTATACATCAGTTTCAAAAAGTTTCTACAAAATAAGGCACTAGTTGTCCCTCTGTAGGCATGTTATGTTTATGAGAGGACTGAAAGTTTTTTTATTATTTTTTTTGAACATGTTGTTCATGTGTTTCCCATACCTTAGGCTAATGGTGGGAAGTTTCCCTTTGAAACAAGATGCTGTTTGTCTTCTAGCAGAGACTGAGGTGACTCATTACACTGCTGAACTTATTGTGCTACCAGACATATCTTTAGTTACCTTACGCCAACCTGGACGTTAACCCTTGCACTGCAGTCAAAGCTACCTGTTTGGCGATGGGAAGCATAAAAAAAAGCCCAATAACGCTGTGTCAGTGTGGGAGCCAAAAGGGGTGGGAGATTAGCCCAGAACAGATCCTTATGGTAGTCAAATTCAACATAAAGCCTAAATCATTCTCTTTGTGACCTATTGCTGGCTGTGTGCAAAACACACACAGCCACAGTAGTATAACGTTACACAAGCATAGGAGCAACTCTCCCCTGAATGGCGCCATGCCCTTGTATATATTCACAATGAATCAAATTCCCAGAATACACAACGTCAGCATTTAAAAGCATCCAGGTGAAACCAGACAGAGTGATCTATCTCCAAGAAAACTATTCAGAAAAGGTAAACTAGGCTACAATTCACATTGGATCGACCCCCCTCCCCCTCCCCCCATATAATGAACAGGACAGCCTCTTTCTCACAACTACACGTTTACTAGTCAGATTCCTTTTAGAAGTCGTCAAACTAGAGGATGTGATGTTTCCTGGGTAAACTACAGGAAAAGAACTGCTCTATCTGGTGCACACCATTCTGACAGTTCTGTACTTAATTGTCCCGCATGGACTTTCACCACACACACTATAAACTATGCAGAGATTTGTCTATTTGCCACTTTTGTATTGGACATACAAGGACATTCTGAAGCCTTTAAACGCACAGTAAAAAAAAAAAAAAAAAAAAAAAAACTTTCACAATGGTTTACGTGGGCAACTCAATTTATAGTAAACTGTATACACAGTAAAGAATCGTGTTTTCTTCCACATTAAACGTGGAAGTTTTAAAAATATATAGACAAAATGTAAATTTATGTCATAAAGCTAAACATTACAGCAACAACAATTCAGCTTGGCCTAGGATGAATAAAAGCAGTAACACAAAAGTATAATGTCCCTTAATATACCTGTAGTGTGGAGAGATGTGTCTGCCGAGACAGGAGGGCTTTCTCTTGTTCTGAGGGGTAGGCGTTATAGCGATGCTCATATAGCCAGTCTCGCAGAATCTGGACTGACTCTTTAGGTAGGTTCCCACGTCTCCTCCTCTTCCCTGAGCCAGCAGTGGAGGAGAGATCCAGTGGAATATCCATACCGTCATCATCTTCAGTCTCACTGCCTGACAGCGGAACTAAACCTAGAAAAAGGACATGTCAACATTAACTTGCTGTTGAATGGCATGTGATAACTTCCAGCACATCTTCAGTCTAGCATGACAAAAAGAAGTAAAATTCCCAGGCCGTGTCTATTGCCTCCTGTCTGTAAAGTATCTTCCTGAAATTACATTTTTTTTTTTTTTTTTTTTTTATCTTTCAATCAGTCAATGGGGGAGGGGGCATTTTCTTTTCTTTTGTGGAGGTGTTTGTTAAAAAGGAAAAAATAAACAGTTGCACGTTTTTCAGCAATTGCTGCTAGTTACTTGTCGTTTTGGAAAATATCAAGAGCGTTGCATAAAATTTTAAATTTTTTTTTTTTTTTTTCTACAATAGTTTTTTGGTGAAAGCACACAAATTCAACCCATTGTGTTTATGGTTTGTGATTCAAGCAGCATAGACTTGTCACAAATCTGTCTCATTCTGAACCACAGAAAGTCTAAATATTTCTCGACTCCGAGCATCTCTTTAGCTGCTATGACATTGCTTTGTTTACCTTTATCCCTCTATACAATGTGAGCCGTGCAGTGTTAAGGGCACAGACATCAATCAATCACAGTGGATTGTTCGAAACGTATTGTGTGGCAGAATGAATGTGACAGACGCTGTCTTCATCACAGCCCTCCATCACCGATCTGAACACAATGTGGAATCTGAATGAGCTGGGACACTTAAAATGGATATTTCCAGAATAAGGCTATATACACAGTAAAATTCTTCCCATATAGCTACAGCATACACCACAAGCCATACAACCCCTAATCACTAAGTAAAACATGTTTGTAAATACAGCATGACACTGTTGTGATACATTAATACAAAACTGTCTTGTGTATTTGGTAGCAGCAGACAGAGCACCACGGTGTAACAAATAGGTGCTAGCTTCCGTGCCTTTAATGAAATCACTGCAATACTGTTAATATGTTATTAGCACAGTACTTTCCCTTTCTGAGCAACCCTTATGTCATTTCTTACTGACACAGGCCTGACAGATGACTCAAGAATGTTGCAAAACAGAAACCTGAGGGCTGCTTACTTCATGTTTAATCCCAGCGCAGCAACAAGAGTTTAGTCATTTACACAAAGAACATTGAGCTAATCTGGCACAGTGCTGGCGACGATATATCGTGAAGCGGACTGGGTACACAGACACTGTCCCAGGACACATCATACCAATAAATATATGATTTCCTAGTCAAAACTTGTACAATCCTGTAACAAAAATCTGAACAACCTGTAACAAAGCTTGTCACACATGATCCAGATTAAAACAGAATACATGTTGGCCTATCAAAAAGTGGCCTTCATGAAGTAAAGAGCTGCCTCAGAAAGCCTGCCAAAGATTAAAAACAGTGCCTGGGTATGTAAACAGATATAAAAGCAGCAAGTGCTCTACGGCGTCTATCCCAACAGGAAGCTGCTCAGACTGAAAACACAAGCAGTCACAGCTCTTATCAGTTGTGTAGGTAAATAGTGTAGTTAAAACTACTCCACTTCAGGAACCTGTCATTTTAGATTGTTACTTGTTCTGGTTTAAACCACCCATAAAACGTCTGAAGAGTTCAAGGAGACAAAGCCTGAGCTGGATGTGTTACTTCTAGTTCACATCTGGTGGTCCTTCAAATACTGTGGGTTCTGTAGCTTTGTTATACAATTGTGTAAACAGAAACTGGAGCACAAAGACTGAACTCATGTACAGTGGTTGTTTTTGTACATAACGTGTCCCGAACGACGGGACAATATCTGGTCACCTACATTTTCCTTTACAGAAAAGAATGAACTTTAATCCAACAATAAGTTGGTCACATTGGCAATAGGCCATCATACTGTGGCTCACTATACCACCTTTGCCTTTTAGTAAAATTGCCCCGGCACTGTCACAATTCTCAACACATACTTCCATCCATATCAACTTATTTGCTATCCCTATGAGCTTTCATAGCAACTGGTTTTAGTGCTGGCATTCAAAGTCCACCGCTGGGTTAAGAGAAGGGAGTAGGGTTATTAGGCCGTTATATTAGCTGGCTCTGCATGCACATGAGGAATCCATGGGGTGTAATCTGGCCATACAACTTCAAAGAGTTTTCTTCAAGCCTCTCTCCAGACACAGCTGCTTCAACAAGCTCCAGGCTAGAGATAGTAGACTATTTTGTATTGTTTTATAAAGGCATGATTGAAAAAGCTGACACAAACTATTGACATACAAACTAGTGACACTGACAGATGTCAGCACATTATGGTTCTGAGGGTGGAAGTGGTTAGACAACAGAGCATGTGGCCATTGTGGGAACGATATGTAAGACATAGGTTAACGTGTCTGAGGAAGCGCAGTAAACATTTGGTATACACCAACACAAGATCCAGCTAACCTTCTATGAACGATGTGCAACACATAAATTACTATATGGAAGATATTTTACAAAGTGAATATTACTGGATTCATATCTGTGACAATTCATCTTTATTGATTTAAAAAGCTTTGTTAAAAAAAAAAAAAAAGTAAACATCATGACTAGAGATGAGTGAATTTACAGTAAATTTTATTCGTCACGAACTTCTCGGCTCGGCAGTTGATGACTTTTCCTGCATAAATAAGTTCAGCTTTCAGGTGCTGGAAAAGGTGGATACAGTCCTAGGAGACTCTTTCCTAGGAATATATCCACCTTTTCCAGTGCACCGGGGCACATGAAAGCTGAACTAATTTATGCAGGAAAAGTCATCAACTGCCGAGCCGAGAAGTTCGTGACGAATCAAATTTACTGTAAATTCGCTCATCTCTAATCATGACTGTGGGTACATGAGACACCCAGGAAGACACTGTGGATTTTAGGACTTATCAAGCGATCTGTATAGATTATTGGAGGAAAAATGTCAGCTTTACTCTTGGCCATGGATGACTTCACAAACAGGAATCTAAGGGACTTTCCAAAAAGACATTTCTCAAGTTCCCCTTCAGTGATCTTTTAACAAGGACTTTATTATTAAAAATAAATAAAACCACTTGCAAGGTGCACCGAACATTCAACACTAGAAAAAAAAAAATCTCAGTACTTGGGTTATTTAGCAGGATAGCATGGAAGGTGTCTACCATATTGTAGGAGAGTTCCTCCAAGAGAGGGAGCACTACTATCCTTTCTTTTCCTGCAACAATCTGAACAAAAGCTCCAAACAAGACCAAATAGCAGGGGGATGGGGAGCAAGCCTTTTGTTTCAACTGCTTGAAAAAGTTTCAAGCATCTGCAAGCACTTTCTCACATCCTGATCTGTCAGCAGCACTGCCCCCTCCCTGTCACCCTGCTCCTCTCCTTCCAATGTGCCCTGCTGTCTTCTATGTGAACAATGCTGAGCACACACAATCCAGCTCACATGGCACATACAGTCAGCTCTTTTAATGTGCAACTCACTTTAAATTTCCTCAACTGTGCATTTCCTAAGAGTGGATAACAATCGACCACAAGGAAGGAGAAAGTGTGTAATGGTCACCACAGTCAACAACTCTTGTGACCTTTAAATGGTCTCCTGCTGAAGAGGAAAATCTCACCAACTCATGACATTTGTCCTGGTTAGAGGGTCTCCTGCCCCCAATAGCTCCCAGCAGTGGACTGTCCCATCCTCAATGTCAGTGGTGACTGGAGCACATGGTGCCCAGAGGAACAAAGGAATTCAAACTTGTGAAGCTGGGAGGGATGTTCAGAGCCCAGCTCTTACAGACACTCACTCCATCTGGCTTCTAACTCTTTCCAAACTTTTCGTAAAGTGGTTAACAAGACAGAAAAAGCTCACAATGAGCAAAATAGTTGTCCTAAAAGTTATGTAGCCCTTCCCTCAGGAATGCAAGTCTACTCTCCAAACAAAGACTTTCCCAGGAAGCTCAGTCTGGTGAAGCTTGGAGGGGACTATATAGTGGCTAAAAGTGGGTGTAAAGTGAGACAGAAGGCAGCTGGAGCCATAATGCCAGCTCTGGAGGTGCCTGTCTATCCAGGGGACATGTGCTTGGAGTGACCTCCCTCGTGTAGAAAGTTTCTTTGTTCCACAAGTGAGGCTGCTGAGCCATGCTCCACTTATCCTTTGTGTGCAGCCCTGGGCTGACTCCTCCATCACAAACTTCTCAATCACAACAACCTGAGAGCCAACATTTCCCAACAATGACCCTAAAGTCCAGGGACAGAACAGGAGCCAGTGCCCCCAACTTACTCCAAGTCCTCAGACACAACTCAGCAGCCCTTACTGATCCTTCCAGGGACTTTTACCAGGACGATCAGCACAACTTGGTGAATGCCACCAAACAAAGGGCACCTGGGGTTACTCCGTACAGTGGAGCCCGGTGAACGCTCAGGTTGACAGCAGCAGCATGGAGGGGAAACAAACGTCCAGACAGCGATGGTGTCTGCACAGCGCCCGACATAACCTGCTCCCCAGCACCCACCTTTCTTCGCCTTCATGGTGTAGCCACAGCCGGTTAGATCCCCCGGGGTCCCGATGACAATGCGGAGAGGGGCGGCGGGTCCCGGGATGTCCCGTGCACGGTGATGCGGCAGGTAGATTGAGTGTCCCGCTGCTCCCCAGCCCGCACTCACACTAGTAATGAGGGAGCTGTGCACTCATCACACCCTCCCAGTGACTGTCAGACACAAGGGGAGGAGAGAGGCGAGCTGGCTTCCCCCCTTTTCTCCCGCAGACACTCGGCTCACAGGCTGCGCCAGGGGGAGCTGCTCACTCTCATTCAGCCGCGGCCGCTTCCTGTTCTGCTCCCAGACAGACGTTTGATCATTAAACTGCAGAGGCGGCTCCTGATCCCATTCTTCTCCCTGTGACAGCTGCCCCTCTCTTGTGTCTCCTGTTGCTGCGGGACGATCAGGCCTCCTCCTCCCTCGCTGCACCTCCTCCCGCAACTTCTGCTGCAACTTCCCGGCTTAACCCCTTCCAGCCCGCCGATCACCTGCAATGTGTAGAATGCTGCGGCGCGTCCTGATCCACCAACGGCCGCGCATTCCACTCTTCACAAAACACAATAGCGATAACCGTTAGTAACCCTTCCGCTGCCACACTACATGCGCCGCACTGACACGTGTCTATACATCACAACCGGATTGAACTGAACTTTACACGTCAATAAGCTCTGCACATGTGGAGTTTCCTGCATTGTTTCCTTCATTGTTTCCATCCTCAACACCCAAAAAAAAAAAACACACAACCCCGCCTCCCCCCAAGGCTAAAAATAACAGCAGTGGCCCCGGGGTGAGGTCACTACTCATCTCCTTCCCGTCAGCGGCACTGTCACTACAGCGATGACGTCACCGAGGCAAAGACACCGCAGCTACAATGTCACATTGACTGGAGCCGCGTCACGTGGTACCAGCAGCCGCTGTCAGCGCTCTTCCCGCTCAAACTAACAAGGGGTTAGTGTGTGCTGCTGCCAGTCACCTGTGAGCAGCACCTCAGCATTTGGAGGTCCACAATATGAAGACCACTGGGCAGTGTTGCCCAACCAGGGTGCCTCCAGCTGTTGCAAAACTACAACTCCCAGCATGCCCGGACAGCCAAAGGCTGTCCGGGCATGCTGGGAGTAGTAGTTTTGCAACAGCTGGAGGCACTCTGGTTGGGAAACACTACCCTAGAGCAATGGTCTTCAAATTTTGGACCTCCAGATGTAGCAAAGCTACAACTCCCAGCATTCCTGGGCAGCAGCTGGAGGTCCACAATTTGGAGGCCACTGCCCTTGAGTCGACATCCAATGCCATTTATTCTTTGGGTGCATTCACACTGAGCAAATCAAGAGGAATTGATGCTGAAAAATTTACGTACGGCAAAAAAGGATTTTCTTTTCACACGAAGTTCGTGCGGAAATGGGGGAGAAAGAAGTGAAGAGTTTTTCAGCCATTTCCGCGTGAATTCCGCGCACAAGCGATGTCGGGTGGAATTTTTTTTTTACCATTGACTTCTATTGATTTCTGGTAGTGGATTCCGCTTGAAGAATGAACATGCCCTTTCTTCAAGAGGAACGGAATTGAGCATCAGTATTCCGATAGAATTTCTGCAGTGTGAAAAGGACAGCGGGAAAAACATTAACCCCTTAAGGACAGCCATTTCACGTTTTTGCATTTTCGTTTTTTCCTCCTTGCCTTTAAAAAATCATAACCCTTTAAATTTTGCATCTAAAAATCTGTATTATTGCTTATTTTTTGCGCCACCAATTCTACTTTACAGTGACATTAGTCATTTTACCGAAAAATCCACGGCGAAACGGAAAAAAAATTCATTGTGCGACAAACTTGAAGAAAAAATGCCATTTTGTAAATTTTGGGGCTAACGTTTCTACGTAGTACATTTTTTGGTAAAAATTACACCTTCTCTTTATTCTGTAGGTCCATACAGTTAAAATGATACCCTACTTATATAGGTTTGATTTTGTATAACTTCAGAAAAAAATCATAAATACATGCAGGAAAATGTATACGTTTAAAATTGTCATTTTCTGAGCCCTATAACTTTAAAAATGTTCTGTATTCAGGGCGCTATTTTTTGCGCTGTGATCTGAAGTTTTTAGCGGTACCATTTTTGTTCTGATCAGACTTTTTGATCACTTTTTATTAACTTTTTTGTGGTATAAAAAGTGATCAAATATGTGCTATTTTGGAATTTGGAATTTTTTTGCGCGTACGCCATTGAACGTGTGGTTTTAAAAGCTGTATATTTTTTATAATTCGGACATTTACGCACGCGGTGATACCACATATGTTTATTTTTATTTACACTGTTTTATTTTGTTACTAGGAAATGCAGGGTGATTTAAACTTTCAGATTTAAAATTCAGAAGGGAATACCTGAAAGAGTTAACTTTTTTTTTTTTTTACACTTTTTTTTTGCAATCTCATATAGGGACCTATGAGCTTGCAATGGCCGATTGCATACACAGATTGTTGCCTTGCCGTTGCATGGCTGTGTAATCGGCGGTTGACTGCTCCAGCCTGTAACTCAGGCATGGGGCAATCAATCAGAGCCGGGACGCCGACGGAAGAAGGTAGAGACCTTTTTCTCTCCGGGTAGCTGATCGGGGCATCGCGATTTATCGCCATGACCCCGATCAGCCGGGAAGCATTTACTTTCACTTTCGATGTGGTGCTCAGCTTTGAGCGCCGCACCGGAAGGGTTAATAGCGCGTGGCCAAATGATCGCGGCCACACGCTATTAGCCGCAGGTCCCGGCTGTGAATAGGCGCCGGGACCATCCCGCTATGACGCGGGGTCCCGCTGGGACCCCGGGTTATAGACAGGGACCGGACTTAGGACATACTCATACGTCCTAAGTCCTTAACCTCTTCAGGACATAGGGCGTCTGGATACGCCCTGCATCCCGAGTCCTTAAGGACCGAGGGCGTATCCATACGCCCGTGGGAATTCCGGCCCCCACCGCTAGCCGGTTGGGGACCGGAGCCGGATGCCTGCTGAAATCGTTCAGCAGGCATCCCGGCATATCGCCCAGGGGGGTCATTATGCCCCCCCATGTCGGCGATCGCCGCAGATCGCTGGACAATTCAGTCCAGCGATCTGCGGCGATTCCGGGTCAATCGGGTCTCTAGTGACCCGGTGACCCGGAATTACTGGCTGTTCGGGGCCGTCTCTGACGGCCCCGAACAGCCAGAGCCTGCAGGGGTGAGGTGGCACTGGTGCCACCTCACGATCGCCCTGATTCGTCGGCCGGATTACCGGCCGACCAATCAGGGCGCCTGCTGCGGGTGTCACTCCCGCACCCGCTCCGCCCCTCTTCTGGAGGACGTGAGCGGGTGCGGGACGTGCACCCCGGGTGCTGGGGACCCCGATCCCCGGCGCCCCTGTTGGGAACTGGGCCCCAGGAGCAGCTGCGGCGGCGACGACGAGGGACTGACCTGTGCGGCTGGATCGTTGGAGGTGAGTGACAGCCTCCTGCTGTTGCTTAGCAACAGCTCCCAGCATGCAAAAAGGGCATGCTGGGAGCTGTAGTTATGCAACAGCAGGAGGCAGACCACCACAACTCCCAGCATTCCCTTATGGGCATGCTGGGACTTATGGTTTTGCAACAGCTGGAGGCACATTCTTTCTATGGAAAAGTGTACCTTCAGCTGTTGTGTAACTACAACTCCCAGCTTGCACAAACAGCTAAAGTGCATGCTGGGAGTTGTAGTGGTGCATCTGCTGGTTGCATAACTACAACTCCCAGCATGCCCGTTGGCTGTCGGTGACTGCTGAGAGTTGTAGTTTTGCAACAGCTGAAGGCACACTGGTTGTAAAACTCAGTTTTTTTTACCTAACTCAGTGTTTCACGACCGGTGTGCCTACAGCTGTTGCAAACTACAACTCTCAGCAGTCACCGTACACCATGCACCGTACATGCTGGGAGTTGTAGTTTTGCAACAGCTGGAGGCACACTGGTTGTGAAACACTGAGTTAGGTCACAAACTCAGTGATACATAACCAGTGTGCCTACAGTTGTTGCAAAACTACAACTCTCAGCAGTCACCGACAGCCAACGGGCATGCTGGGAGTTGTAGTTATGCAACAGCTGGATGTTCCCCCCCCCCCCCCCCCCCCCCAATGTGAACGTACAGGGTACACTCACATGGGCGGAGGATTACAGTAAGTATCTGGCTGCAAATTTGAGCTGCCGCAAACTTTCTGCTGCAGCTCAAATTGTCAGCGAGAAACTACTGTGAACCCCCGCCCGTGCGACTGTACCCTAAAAACACTACACTACCACAAAAAATAAAATAAAAAGTAAAAAACACTACATATACACATACCCCTACACAGCCCCCCTCCCCTCCCCAATAAAAATGAAAAACGTCTGGTACGTCACTGTTTCCAGAACGGAGCCTCCAGCTGTTGCAAAACAACTCCCAGCATTGTCGGACAGCCGTTGACTGTCCAGGCATGCTGGGAGTTTTGCAACAGCTGGAGGCACCCTGTTTGGGAATCACTGGCGTAGAATACCCCTATGTCCACCCCTATGCAAGTCCCTAATCTAGGTCTCAAATGCGCATGGCGCTCTCACTTTGGAGCCCTGTCGTATTTCAAGGCAACAGTTTAGGGCCACATATGGGGTATCGCCGTACTCGGTAGAAATTGGGCTTCAAATTTTGGGGGGTATTTTCTGCTTTTACCCTTTTTAAAAATGTAAAATTTTTGGGAAACCAAGCATTTTAGGTAAAAAAAAAAATTTTTTTTACATATGCAAAAGTCGTGAAACACCTGTGGGGTATAAAGGTTCACTTAACCCCTTGTTACGTTCCCCGAGGGGTCTAGTTTCCAAAATGGTATGCCATGTGTTTTTTTTTTGCTGTTCTGGCACCATAGGGGCTTCCTAAATGCGGCATGCCCCCAGAGAAAAATTTGCGTTCAAAAAGCCAAATGTGACTCCTTCTCTTCCGAGACCTGTAGTGCGCCAGCAGAGCACTTTTCACCCCCATATGGGGTGTTTTCTGAATCGGGAGAAATTGGGCTTCAAATTTTTAGGGGTATTTTCTGCTATTACCCTTTTTAAAAATAAAAATTTTTTTGGGAAAACAAGCATTTTAGGTAAAATTTGTTTTCGTTTTTTTACATTTGCAAAAGTCGTGAAGCACCTGTGGGGTATTAAGGTTCACTTTATCCCATGTTACATTCCCCGAGGGGTCTAGTTTCCAAAATGGTATGCCATGTGTTTTTTTTTTTTTGCTGTTCTGGCACCATAAGGGCTTCCTAAAGGTAACATGCCCCCCAAAAACCATTTCAGAAAAACGTACTCTCCAAAATCCCCTTGTCGCTCCTTCCCTTCTGAGCCCTCTACTGCGCCCGCCGAACACTTTACATAGACATATGAGGTATGTGCTTACTCGAGAGAAATTGGGCTACAAATACAAGTAAAAATTTTGTCCTTTTACCCCTTGTAAAAATTCAAAAATTGGGTCTACAAGAACATGTGAGTATAAAAATGAAGATTGTGAATTTTCTCCTTCACTTTGCTGCTATTCCTGTGAAACACCTAAAGGGTTAAAACGCTGACTGAATGTCATTTTGAATACTTTGTGGGGTGCAGTTTTTATAATGGGGTCATTTATGGGGTATTTCTAATATGAAGACCCTTCAAATCCACTTCAAACCTGAACTGGTCCCTGAAAAATACTGAGTTTGAAAATTTTGTGAAAAATCTGAAAATTGCTGCTGACCGTTGAAGCCCTATGGTGTCTTCCAAAAGTAAAAACACGTCAATTTTATGATGCAAACATAAAGTAGACATATTGTATATGTGAACCAAAAAAAAATGTATTCGTAATATCCATTTTCCTTACAAGTAGAGAGCTTCAAAGTTAGAAAAATGCAAAATTTTCAAATTTTTCATCAAATTTACGGATTTTTCACCAAGAAAGGATGCAAGTATCGACAAAAATTTACCACTATGTTAAAGTAGAATATGTCACGAAAAAACAGTCTCGGAATCAGAATGATAACTAAAAGCATTCCAGAGTTATTAATGTTTAAAGTGACAGTGGTCAGATGTGCAAAAAACGCTCCGGTCCTTAAGGCCAAAATGGGCTCCGTCCTGAAGGGGTTAAGGGGTTAAAGTCAATGGGCAGAGGAGATGTGCATTAATTTGGAGAGGAGAATTCAAGAGGAATTACTTGAGTAGTTTAGTCCATTTTGCGTCTTGTACTGTTTTGTTCGTTTTTTTTACCCGTACCCAAAACTGTGGTCTACCACGTTTTTTGGTCCAGGTGAAAAACCGTATTGTAACTGTATACGTTTTTTTTTTTACATGGAAGTCAACGAGAACAGTACAGAACCGTATGTGCGTAGAGTTCCATCAGGTTTTCACCATACGGTTTTTGACTTTACACTGTTTTTTTCTTGGAATTTCAATCAAACAAGTGAAACTTTATTCAAAATGGAGTGAAAAGTTAAAAACGTATATGTTTTTTCTTAAAAAATTGATGCAACAGTACATTATTTTTCAAACCGTATACGGTTGCATTCACACACACCAGATCAAATGTTTTTGTGATGGGCATGTCAATAAAGGGAAGATTATATGATTCGGGACAGGGGGATTTAAAAAGGATGGCGTAACATCAGTAGTCAATGGCTGGTGACTGAAAATCAAAGCAAAACTGGATCAGTTATCCATAGCAACCAGTGACAGCCCAGGAAACCACAGTATAGCGTATCTTATTAAGACCTCTGCATTGTAGGCCATACGGGTTAAAGCTCATTCAGTAGCTGAAACCATACGACAAGCCGAAACACAGATTTTTTGAGACGATTTGCCGGGCCAATTGGACAAGGAAGAATTTGCTGACAGGCTGGTGTTATGCGATGAGGCGACCTTTCAGTAAAAAGGTCAATCATCATTAGAATTAGGGGCTATGGTAACCATGTGCCATACTGAGCACGAGAGATTTAAAAGTTAAAAAGTACCTGTCACCAAATAAACTGTTCTCAACTACCTCACGCCATGTTCTTCTACTCCTAACAACCCTCCTGCTCTTAAAAAAAAAAAATTCAGAGCTTTAAAAAGCTGTGTATCATATACCTTTCTTCTTGCTCACATAGTGCAATTTGCCAGCAGGAGAAAGTGGGCGTTTCCCAGCAGGCATGACATCACTGAAGCCTGCTGGGAGACAACTTCTGCTCTCACAAGGTTGCATTGCTGTGATGAATAGAAGACTTCAAGCTCTGTGCATCTTTCAGTCTGTGTTGCTATCAGTGAGGCTCTCCTGCAGCTTTCAGTCTGTGCAGCTTTCTGTGAGAATCTGGAGCTTTCACTTTCTGTGCAGCTGATAATCAAGCTCTGTGCAGAGAAACACTTCCTGTGTTCGGACTCCTGCCAGGCCGGGAGGAGACCAAACTCACTATTTATTGTGGCAGGGAACAGAACAGAGCCACCTAGTGGCCATTTTTTATTACATTTCAAACATATTTATGTTGATAATTTTTAAAGCAAGTGAATGAGAAAGTGTCTGCTAATTACACCAGGAACACTATATTAAACATTTTATTTGGTGACAGGTACTCTTTAAGCTTGGTTCACACTACATTCCTGCCCCGTTAGACGTATCGGTTTGGAACACATGCGCTATTTCAACAGTGCAACAGCCCCCTTTTTTTAGTCAGTTTAAAAAAGTGGATCCATTCGGCCATAAAAGGGAATGGGGTCCACGTGACTCCATTTGGCCATAAAAGTGAATGGGGTCCACTGCTTCCGTTAACAGTCAGCATCCTGTATGGACGGAATGCCGACAGATACGATAAATGGGGCAGGAACATAGTGTGAACCTGGCCTAAACATGTTCTGTGAAGTGAGTAGGTGCAAGGTCTACAATCCCTTGCCACCCCTAGCTGGACATATTAAAAGAAGGGCTTATACCACTTGAGACTATGGGGGAGATTTATCAAAACTTGTGCAGAGGAAAAGTGGAGCAGTTGCCCATAGCAACCAGATTTCTTCTTTTATTTTTCAGAGGCCTTTCTAAGTTGCTATGGGCAACTGCTTCACTTTTCCTCTGCACAGGTTTTGATAAATCTCCTCCTGTTTGGCAGATCCTCCTCTGTCTGTAGAATGGTGCTTCTCCACCTTTCCATTTGGATGTATCACTGATACTTGAATAAAACTCAACTGAAACATTGGTTTGGCCGTGTGGGAAACAATTTACAAATGTTGCCCTGGTCTTTGCATTCCCCAGATTTAGCACCTTGGCTACATCACGGATTCTGTATTACCGGAGACAAGGCTGAGACAGTAGCGTCCATATCCAAGATTATGCAGGCACATGTGTGGACAGAACTGGACTACCATCAGGGGCATAACTATAGGGGGTGCAGCAAGTGCAGGTGCACCTGAGCCCAGGAGCCTAAGGGGCCCATTAGGTCTCTCTTTCTTATATAAGGAGACCAGTACTATAGGTAAAGCATTATAGTTTGGGCCTGTTATATATTTTACATTGGGGCCCGCATCCGCCAGGTTAGACCTCTGACTACCGCCTAGACATTTGCCGTATCACCAATGGAATCAATTTGAACATTTTGTAGTGTATAGATAAAACTTGGATAGATTATGGCCGGCATTTATCATTGTAGGTGTAAGTGAAGCATTTATTTTTATTTTTTTTTTTTTTTACACCTTTTTTTTTTTTTGTGCTGGTAATGTGTAGGAGCACCACATTTATTACCGAATTTTTCGTCCTATAGGACGCACCGGCGTATAAGACGCACCCAATTTTTAGGGGAAAAATCTTAAAAAATAAAGATTTTGAACCCAATAGTGGTCTTCAACCTGCGGTCCTCCAGATGTTGCAAAACTTCAACTCCCAGCATGCCCGGACAGCCGTTGGCTGTCCGGGCATGCTGGGAGTTGTAGTTTTACAACATCTGGAGGTCCGCAGATTGAAGACCACTGCAGGAGGAGGTAATACTCACGTGTCCCCGCCGCTCCGGACCCGTCACCGCTGCCCTGGATGTCGCTCCATCGCTGTCACCGTGTCCCCGTCGTTCCGGAACGTCTCTGCTGCCGGCCGGGTATCCTCGCTCTCCGTCGCCGCCATCACGTCGTTACGCACGCCGACGTACGTACGCGACGACGTGATGACGAGGAAGGAGAGCGCCGGCCATACAGGGGATCCCGGCACGGAGCAGACACCAAGGAGGCAGGTAAGGTCCCTCCCGGTGTCCTGTAAGCACTAACCCGGCTATTCAGTCGGGCTGTTCGGGACCGCCGCGGTGAAATCGCGGCGGTCCCGAACAGCCCGACTGAACAGCCGGGTTAGTGTCACTTTCCCTTCAGACGCGGTGGTCAGCTTTGATCGCTGCGTCTGAAGGGTTAATACAGGGCATCACCGCGATCGGTGATGTCCTGTATTAGCCGCGGGTCCCGGCCGTTGATGGCCGCAGGGACCGCCGCGATAGGTGTGTATTCGCCGTATAAGACGCACCGACTTTTTCCCCCCAGTTTTGGGGAAGAAAAAGTGCGTCTTATACGGCGAAAAATACGGTAAGTGGTAACAGAGTATTTGATACATTTTGTACAGATACACATTTTCAGTTCATAAAACCCTTCCATATCATGTGTATTGCCAAAATCAGCAGAAGTGTGTAAACCAAAAGGCCCAAATAAACTTCTTAGCATAGCTATAAAAAAACTAAAACATGACTGGTGTAATATTGTCACATCTGTACACTGCACCTGGATATTACTTTATTATTATACTAGCACCCATAGATACAGCAGTCCTGTCCCCCCAAAAATGTACATATAACAGCATATCTCTGCATAATACAGTCCTGTGTTTACTAATAGCACTAGACAAGGGCCAAATAATCTCTCCACACCATGACCCCATATACTGGATCTACTGCAAAGACCAAAAATAACTCCATACAGTTCCCATATAGTGAAAGAAACCATATAGTGGTAATAGTTTGCCCCTATTCCTACCTATTAATGTCCCAATTGTATCCCCTACTAAAAATGACCCAACCGTGCTCCCACACATTGATAATGCCCTCACTGTGTCAATATTTACTAAAAAATGCCCCACTTTGTGCTTTTGTCACTAATGCCTCAACTATGTCCCCGTACAGGAGTGTAGGAACCCCAAAACTCATTGGCTCCTCTTCCTCTATATGAACCATATACTTATTATGACAGTCATACAGTGTACCCTATTAATATAACCCTGTCACACACTGTGCCCTCTAAATATTACTCAGCAACACTAATATATATATATATAATTCCCCTCTTAGTATGAATGCCACCAATATTGTTCTTTTGATTATATTCAATATTGTCCACTGTAATAATGCTCTTAGTACAGTGGTCCCTCAACATACGATGGTAATTTGTTCCAAACGAGCTATCGTTTGTCGAATCCATCGTATGTTGAGGGATTCGTGCAATGTAAAGTATAGGAAGCTGTACTCACCTGTCCCCGCCGCTCGAGATGGTGACCCCGGGCCTCCGCTGGGCTCGCCGCTGTCTTCTTCGGTCCTCCGCTGTCTTCTCCGGTCCTCTGCTTTCTTCCGCAAGGTCTTACTGGGCCTGCGTAGCGACGTCATTACGCCGCTGCGTACGCCATTCCTATTGGATGACGTGCGCAGCAGCGTATTGACGTCATCGGAGAGGGCCGAGAAGACACCGGAAGACCAGCGCTGGACCCGGAGGGCACCCCGGAGCATCGTGGAGGGGTAAGTAATACTTACCGCACCACACGAGGAACATTAAACTGCTATCCGGCAGCAGCTTAAGCATTTGGCGCTGCTGGATAGCACTTACTGCGATGGCCCCGACATAAAAAAGCATCGTACGTCGATGCTGACATCGACATGCGATGGCCTCTGAGAGGCCATCGTATGTCGATTTCATCATATGTCGGGGCCATCGTAGGTCGGGGGGTCACTGTATTAATGTTCCCCCCATATTGTCCACTGTAATTTTGCCCCCCCCCCCCATATTTCCCTGTATTTATTATTTAGTAGTTATTATGGGCCCTATATTCAAAATAATACGGTACTTACCCAGCCTTGGTTCCCATGATGAACAGATCTTCTCTGTCTTCAGGCCTGCAGCTGCATGAGAGGATCCCCAGGCATGTGTGATGACGTCATATCATTGTGTCAGCTCCTGCGGGGATCCCATTCTGTGATTCATATGCTGCAGGCTTGAAATGCAGGCAACTATTGGGGAGGATTGCCCCCTCCCCGCATGATTTCCTAGGGGTATGCGCACCCCCCAGATTTATCAATCTCCCTCAAACCAAAATGGTTGGGTTTTGCCCGTAGCAACAGCTCAGCTTTTATTTTACCCGAGCTTGTTAATATAGGATAACTGAGCTGTGATGGGTTGTTATGGGGAAATCAGACATGGTTTCAGGTAGAATGATAAATATGGGCAGTGGTGTCTCTTATAGTTATATATAGTAATAATGCCCCCACAGTGCCCCATACAGTTATAATGGCCCCACTCAGTCCTACTGTGGCAAAATAAATTCTTAATACTCACCTAGCCTAATTCCCACAATGAAGGGAGCCTCTTTCTTCTCTAGGCTGCAGCCAATGAGCTACAAGGATAGTTTTCATGGGCAGGCACAACAACATCAGTGTTAGGAGGCCTGCAGCCTATGTTGGTGAATGGCAACGAGGTTGCATTTGAATGCAAGCCATTATAGCTTGTTAAGGAAACTTACATAGCTGGCAAGTGTCCTGTCCTACATCCCTAAGCAATTTAAACGGTGTCACAGTGGGGCTGCCATTGAATCGCATGAGCTCTCTATTGTAAGGCTATGTACACACAGTGGAATATCCGCACAGAACATTTCTGTGTAGACATTCCACAGATAGCAGAGTCCCGGAAATGACATAGAGGGCAATGCATTTCCAAGCAGAATCTGCAAAAATATTGAGATTCAACAGGTTCAAGGTTTTTGCGGGCGCCGGAATCAGTATTTCTGCGGAAGAATTTGTTGCCATGGAAATTCTGCGGTGTGAACAGAGCAGCAGAATCCTATTGAAATGGGAATGTCTGTGCCGAATATTCATGTGAAGTTCGGCACAGACATTCCGCCATCTGAAGAAAACCTAAGGCCATGTTCACAGTTTTTAGCACTGGGAAGAAAATACCATGTCACTTTTTGCATGTATCCGTGGGAAATCGCTGCAGGTTTCTTCCATTGTAAATAAATTATTAAAATCCCCATAAAAATGCATAGATTTCAGCTAAGGATTTAGAGGCTGAGATTTTAGCATCTTAAAATGTACCTGTCATTTTATAAACTTTTGACATGCCTTAGGGACTTGTGAAAAGTTTTTATTAGTCGGGGGTCTGGGGGGTTTTGTTTTTACACAGAGCACTTTGTGGTAAAACTGACATGTTATCTTTATTATGTGGGTCAATACAATAAAAAGGATTCCCATATTTACATAGTATTTCTTTTATTGTACTACTTATATATATATATATATATATATATATATATATATATATATATATATATATATATATATATAAAAATGAAAACAAAGTAAGGCTGGGTTAACACTACATTTTTAGCAATACGGTTTTAGGTCCGGTCAGAAAACCGTATACGGGTCAAAAATGAGCCGACCGGAGTATCCCAGTTGGATACAACTGGGATACGGGAGCACCCGGTTTTCGCTCCCCCCAGCCGTATACGGTCCCATATTGCCTAATATGGGAACCCAGCCTAAGTATGCTTTAAAGCGTACCCGTCAGCACCTTAATTTATTTTTTATTACACTTTTAATTTAGCTCACTAGTCTGAATTCCTCTCAAAGGGAGGGGTGTGGCCTCACTGTGCAGGTCTCCGCCCCCTCCCTCAGTATGCTGTCTGCTCACATCTCCCCTAGCATTAGCAAAACTACAACTCCCAGCTTGTCCTCACTGACAGTAGTGGGATACAAGCTGGGAGTGTGTACAAGGAAGTGTGTCCATGATGTAGGTGATGATGCATGGACACAGCAGGACTTGTATGTGTCCAAGCAGGTGGGGGGGGGGGCAGTTGTTTGACTGGCTTTTTCAGTATGAAATACTGAAAATTTTCTAATGAAAGCAATTGCAAAACCTATTGGTTTTGCAGGCTTTCAGGGACGGACTGACAACACTTGGGGCCCCTGGACCAAAAAAAAAGGCAAGGGCCCCTGCTAGGCTCTGCAGCGCTTCAATCTTCTGCCACGCCCCTATTCCACCCAAATCCCACACACAATAAACCAAAATTTATATATGTAGTAAACACTTTAACACAGGTAAATTTCCATGACCAATAATACTGGAATACAAGGAGTAAATATATACCACCACACAATAACTGGATAATACCACCATACTGTACTGAATAAAACCACTATACACAGACCAGTATACTATATAAGTGATTATATATACAGGACCATATAGTGGTAGAGACCAGCTGTACAGAGATCTGTATACAATATGTGATTTTATACAAGACCATATGGCGGTAGATAACAGCTGTACACAGGATGTGTATACCATATAAGTGATTACAGTTACATTTTGGGACTCACAATTACGTCTTGTCTGATCAGCGGCGTGCTCTTTCCTTTTCTTCTCCGTCTGGATAAGACAGCCATGTGGATCTCTTAACATCTACAGGACAAACATGTCAGACTCTGCATTTTTCCAGTGCCCCCCCCCCCCCACCTCCTCTACACAATCTTCCCACATGTATAGGCCCACAAACTGTAATAATGCCCTCCTTGGTGTCCTGCACAGTAAAAGGGCAGGTAGGTAGGTAGCCAGGTAAATAGGAAACTAGGTAGGTAGATCAGGAAGCCAGATATGTAGGTAGGGGGCTAGCTAGGTAGTTAGGCAGCCATGTATGAAGGCCAGGTATGTACATGTTTAGGTAGCTGGGTATGTAGGTAGTTAGATAGCCTGGTATGTAGGTAAGTAGTTAGGCATCCAGGTATAAAGTTAGGTAGCCCCCCCTTCCTTGTAGGTATATGCAGAGTTACACCCCCCCTCTTTCCCATAGGTATATGCAGAGTTACACCCCCCTCTTTCCCATAGGTAGATGCAGAGTTACACACACACCCTCTTTACCATAGGTATATGCAGAGTTACACACACACCCTCTTTCCCATAGATATATGCAGAGTAAAATTAAATAAATAAAAAAATGCTCACCTGATGTCCCACCCAGCGATCTCCTCAGCAGCAGGGGCCCGGGTCTTCTCTCCACCACAGTACAGGTGCCGATGAGTGACGTCATCGGCGCCTGTACTGCGCGGTGGCGGAGGTCACGTCTCCTCTGTGTAAGCTGCAGATGCGGCTCAGACAGAGGGGACGCCTTCTCCTGTATGTGCGTGTATCGCACATACCGTAGAAGGCAGCGCTGTCTGCTGGGGATCTGGGACGAGTGTCCCGGATCCTCAGTAGCTGCGGCGGGCCCTTAACCCGGCCGGGCCCTTGGACAACGTCTGATCGGACCGGCCGGTCAGTCCGCCCCTGCATGCTTTGCAACATATGAAAAGTTTTTGTATCTGACAGTGCCCATTTAAACACCCAATTCTGACCCACTTATTTTTTTGTCACTTTTGCGTATATGTATCTTGCATATATGTGACTTTTTGATTACTTGTGATGTGACTAAAAATCTGCATTTTTGGACTTTGGTATTGTTTTGTGTTTACACAGTACACCGTACAAGATAAATAATGTAATATTCTAATAGTTACAACAATTCCGCACACAGCCATATGAAATGATTTTTTATTATTTGAAAAATGGAAAAAGGGGGATGATTAGAATTTTTTTAGGGGAGGGGCATTATATATTTAAAAACATTTTTTTAAATCTTTTTAACTATTAGGCCGCATTCACACGGTGGAAATTCTGCGTGGAATTCCATCTTAATTTATTGCCCATTAACTTTAATGGAATTCTGCAATGTCATTTATACAGCAGAATTTCCGCATGCAGAATTCTGCTACTGAAATTCTGTTTTATGTGGTTCAGAAAAATATAAGTCTTGGCTTCTATTTTTTCGGCCTTCGGCTGTGGAACCCCATTGAACTCAATAGGGCTGAGTTTCTGCAGAATTTGTGCGGAATTCATGCGTAATGCATGCAAATTCTACGCGGAATCTGCACAAACTATCATTGTTCAATTAAATAAAATATATCTTTTTACTGAGATGTGGAATCATGCGAGTGGAAATTTCTGCACAAATTCTGCACCGATTTCGGATGTGTTTAAAAATTGCAGAATTCTGCACCGAACCAATGCGGATGCAGAATTCATGCAGATTGGCGGATTTGTTGCCGCGTCAACGCGGCCTTAGGCCGCATTCACACAGCAGAGTTTCTGCACTGAATTCTGTGCGGAATTCTGCATGAATTTATAGCCTGTACACTTCAATGGGATTCCACTGTCCTATTCCCACAGCAGAATGCTTCAGATAGGGGATAAGTTATTTTGCACTATAGATGTCCTTTAAATAGGATTCTGCTGTCCCAATCACACAGCTGAATTTCTGCTGCAGAATTTCCTCTGCAGGAATGGGCAATTAACTTCTGCAGAATTTACTTCAGAATCTTTATGCTGAATTCCCTTCAGAAATTCAGCTGTGTGAACATAGCCTTATAAGAAATCATTTGATTGCTGATACAGAAAAGTATCATGGTATGGCATAGAATTGATGAGTATAGTCAACCCTCTGCTAGTAGAGTCAGCTTCAGGCAGACTTTATTGAAAAAAAACGACAAGTGGCAAACACATAGGTATGCCTTCCCAGTCACGTTGCAGAGGTGCCATTCGGCTTGCTAACAGACGCCACTGCTGCCACAAACCAAATAAAGGAAGAAATTGCAGCTTTTAAGAGGTTAATGACCAACATTCATTGTGATGACTGATGTCGGTCATTCTTTGTGAGTGCAGGCTGCTGATTGCAGCTTTCACTCATAGTGTGCCTTACTGCACAATATGCAGTATATGTATGTCGTGTGTCTAGGGGTTAAAACGTCACCTGTAATTTTTTGTCACATATTTTGGTGCATTGTATACAACATTTAAATTGGCAGATTGACAGCTTTTAGCTGTCCACATGTATTTATATGTAAAGGCAGAAGCGACAGCAAGACTATCCCACATCTTTTACTTATTTTATTAATCTTTTAATTATTCCTACCATGGTGTTTTATAAAAAAAAAAAAAAAAAACATGGATAACACAAGTCCAGATATTAGGCTGCATTCACATCACATTTTGTCACTACGTATCCGGTTGTTACGCCGAGCGCTCCGGGTCCCTGCTCCTCCCCGGAGCGCTCGCGGCGTTCCTCTGTCTGCAGCGCCCCGGTCAGACCCGCTGAACGGGAGCGCTGCAATGACACTGCCGGCTCGCGAATCGCATCCCAAGTCACTCACCTGTCCCGGTCCCCGGCTGTCTCGTCCTGGCGTGCGCGGCTCCGCTCCTTAGGGCGCGCGCGCGCCAGCTCTCTAAGATTTAAAGGGCCAGTGCACCAATGATTGGTGCCTGGCCCAATCAGTCTAATTAGCCTCCACCTGCTCCCTGTCTATTTAACCTCACTTCCCCTTCACTTCCTTGCCAGATCTTGTTGCCTTTGTGCCAGAGAAAGCGTTACAGTGGTTGCCTTACCAGTGTACCTGACCTCTTGCTATTGCCATTGACTACGAACCTTGCCGCCTGCCCCGACCTTCTGCTACGTCTGACCTTGCCTCTGCCTAGTCCTTCTGTCCCACGCCTTCTCAGCAGTCAGCGAGGTTGAGCCGTTGCCGGTGGATACGACCTGGTTGCTACCGCCGCAGCAAGACCATCCCGCTTTGCGGCGGGCTCTGGTGAATACCAGTAGCAACCTAGAACCGGTCCACCGACACGGTCCACGCCAATCCCTCGCTGACACAGAGGATCCACATCCAGCTAGCCGAATCATAACACCGGTTTTATGACCGGACTTAAAACAGTAGCATATCACGGTTTTAAGTCCAGTCACAAAACCGAATACGGTTAAGTGAATGAGATTTGGCGCCGGGCCTGGCTGGGACACGGGAGCGCCCGGTTTTGACATTTCCCAGCCGGAACGGCAGCCGTAGTGGCAGCCATAGTGACAAAACATGATGTGAATGCAGCCTTAGCTGGGAGTCAGTCAAGAAATATAAAACACTATGGGGGAAATTTATCAAAACCTGTGCAAAGGAAAAGTTGCCTGTAGCAACCAATCAGATTGATTCTTTTCTTTTGCAGAGGCCTTGTTAAAAATGCAAGAAGTGATCTGATTGGTTGCTATGGGCAACTGGGCAACTTTCCCCTTGCACAGGTTTTGATAAATCTCCCCTTATGGGCCTTGATAAAAATGAAAGAAGTGAACTGATTGGTTGCTATGGGCAACTTTTCCTCTGGACAGGTTTTGATAAATCTCCCCCTATAACTATAATGTTTATTTGTTTGTGGCATGTTTTTTTTTAGGTCATTGGCAGTTTTAGCAATATGCAGCACACTAGTAGCTGTGGCATTTCATTTTTTCACCTGGTTTGTGAAAATTTCCCCCCCCTATAGACCTTTATAGGTTTATAAATAAGTGCTCAAAACATACATGTCTAAATTTTCTGGGTATTTCTTACATTTTTGCAATAGAAATCCTTGACTCACATTTTCAAAGAACTACATGATGTGTAATAGAAAAAAAAAAAGAATGCAACTGAAAAAACATCATAAAAAAGTGCTGGCAAAAATCTGCCACGGAGAACGCTCCTTGATTCAAAGTTGCAGCGGGAAACATGCCCTTACGAAAAACACCCAAAAAAACGCCAATTCTGCCGCATGGCGTTTTTTCGGCCAAAAAACGCTGCGGCCAGATGTTAGCTGTAAATTAATGAGAAATTGCAAAATTCTTTTTCCACTTGGCGTTTTTCAGTTTGCCACTTTTTTTATCCTTTTGGCATTTTTTCACTCTTTTTTTGGCGTTTTTTCAGCTCCTTGGCGGTTTTGCAAAATCGCAGCATGTTGAGCCAGTGGAGTTTTTTCCCTTGAAACCGTGGCGTTTTTCTCCCATAGAAGTTTATGGGAGTAAAAAAACGCCAAGAAAAAAGCCGTGTGGGTTCTAACTTTGGCGTTTTTTCAGGTGGTTTTTATTCTCTTTTGGATCCAAAAAAGTGATGGAGATACCTTTTTTAATAAGATTTCGTAGGGTACCCATAAAAAAAAATATAAAAAAGATACAGTAGTTATGGAAAAATTGTATTTAATGACATTTTTCTTTTTTATAACAAAATTTTAATTTTTTTTTAAACAGAGATCAATTTATGTGGGCGGGCAGGGCACTAAAAATATAGCCGACAATAATAAAAATGTAGTGTGTGTGTTTTTCACTTTTTATTCCTAATTTTCTCATGTATAATGTATAGATACGGCTGGCCGCTCTTCCATGGTCCCCCATATATATATATACACATATTCATATTTCCCGCAGAGAGCTGTGATTGTCCAGATGTTTCCAGCCAATCACAGCTCTCTGCGGGAAATATGAATAGGTGTATATATATGGCAGTGCAGGGGACCATAGAAGAGCGGCCAACCACATCTATACATTATACAGGAGGATCACAGCGGGTGTCAGGAGTGACATTCGCTGTGATCGTCCTTTCTATTGCAGAGATGTGGAGCGGCTCTATACAGCTCACTCATTCATATTTCCCTCAGAGAGCTGTGATTGGCTGCAACCATCCGGCCAATCCCCACTCTGGGCGGAAAATATGAATGAGCGATGTTCTATTCAAATCACTGGCCAGAGTACAGAGCAGAGATGTGAGTGCTGTATAGAGCCGCTCCGCATCTCTGCTATATTATGGACGATCGCATCGGGCTATATGTCTATTAGTACAGGTACTACTACTCCTATCATGGAACAGTGTGTTCCATGCTGGGAGTAGTAGTACTACCTAAAAAATGTCAAAAAAGAGAAAGAAAAAGTGACAACAACAAATAGTTAAGGGGGGCTCAACACTATATCATGTTAAAATAACTGAAGGGGTGCAGCTACAGTGAACAAACACAACAACTATTGGAGAAAGTGATCACTGCAAAAGAGCGCACACCACTAGGGTATTACAAGAATACAAAAGCTTTATTAAGACACATATACAATCCACATATACATTACTTATATTGGAGACGTTTAAAAACAATTAAAACTGCTCCACCAGAGCATAGCACAACCCTGGGGAAGGGCCATGAGCCCCCTCCCACTGGTAAGTGACCCCATCCGATCAATACAAACAGTAATAGAATATCCACAGAATGTACAAAAATATGCGGCCTCTTCAAAACCTAGCTTGCATCACAATTGTCAAATGTACAGAAAGTAAAAATATTCCTGAAAGATACTTAGGCAAGAGTCACAGATGAACACCCAGTGAGCAAGGACAGGGTCACGCCAGAGCCCCACACGTTCCATCGCCGAACGACTTCCTCAGGGGTGTTCAACCCCTGAGGAAGTCGCTCAGCGACAGAACCCGTGGGGCTCTGGCTTGACCCCGTCCTTGCTCACAGGATGTTTTTCGCTATAAGAAATATACATTTTGTTAAATATTTTTTTTCCCCCTCACTACTGCATTCTTTTTTTTTTTTTTTTTTCAGAAAAGAAAAAAAGGCCAAAGGGGCCAGAAATGCAATTTCCACACAAATGAAAAAACGCCAGAAATAACGCCAGACGCAGGAAATTGCACCGGCGATTTTTTTTTCAAACCAAAAAACGCAGGACAAAAAAACAAGTAGAAACTTAGCCTTAGGGTTTGTTCACATGGGCGGATTTTTTTTGCGGGTTTTCCGCTGCATATTTGAAAGTGGGCAGGCTCTTCTCCGCTGTCCGCAGCAGATTTTCCCTAATCACTTCAATGGGGCTTGCAGCATAAATTCTGCCATGGAAAATCTGCTGCGGACAGCCGAGAAGAGCCCGCCCACTTTCAAATACGCAGCAGAAAACCCGCAAAAAAATCCGCCTGTGTGAACGTAACCTTAGGGTATGTGCACATGTACAGGATCTGCTGCACATTTTCTGCAGCTGATTTTGCTGCCCGTGGGCTGGATATATTCAACCAGGGACCAACAGGGAAAGGAGCTGCATTACCAAAGAGAAAGCTGAGTGTATAAGTCAGGGGAATGATTTATCAAACATTTGTAGAAAGATGGCAAATCCCTAAACACCCCATATGTCTAAAGAGAGTCGCTGTTATTTGTAAAATCTTTTGACGTGTCATCCAGACATGTCAAAAGTTTAGATCACGAGTTATAAGCTGGTTAGGTGGACGGCAGCGCACTCCACTCTGCGATCATGAAGTCCGAATCCATAGACCAGTTTTTCCCAACCAGGGTGCCTCCAGCTGTTGCAAAACTACAACTCCCAGCATGCCCGGACAGCCAACGGCTGTCCGGGCATGCTGGGAGTTGTAGTTTTGCAACAGCTGGAGGCACCCTGGTTGGAGAACACTGCCATAGACTAATACAGTGAAGGAGTTTGATTGACAGCTGGGGAGTGAAGCACTGAGACCTGGTACGATCTAAACCTTTGACTTGTCTGAACAACATGTCAAAAGGTTTTGTTTTTTAATTACAGTCACACTTTAAGCTACAGCTAGGACCTCCCTTCAGTTGAATACAATGGCCCTGATTTACTATTGTAAACCCAACCTGTTTTGTCTGGTTGTGTGCCAGAATTTGGCGCATTGTGCCTGAATTTGTGTCTGCGCCAAGAAATCTAAAACTCGACCAACTCTTCATTATAGTGAGAAAACCCCAAAAGGGGTGTGGTCCCTGGAGAAAGGGGCGTGGTCTCCAAAAAGGGTGGGGGTCCCCCGACATTTTTGAAAAATCCCAAACATATTTACGAAGGTTTCCACAGAAAGTGTGGGGGATTTGAGCTCTGGAGAACCCCACAGATCAGAGCATGTGTTAAAAAAATTTAAAAAAAACATATATATATATATATATATATATATATATATATATATATATATATATAAAATCTAGGGAAAAGAGCATAATGTAAGGAATCATTAGTGAATACCATGTAAAAATATCTGTTGGGAAAAAACCCACAAAGAAAACTACACTCCACTGTTAGTAATTAGGGCCAATGGGGAAGATTTATTAAAACCTGTCCAGAGGAAAAGTTGTTGAGTTGCCCATAGCAACCAATCAGATCACTTCTTTCATTTTGCAGCGGCCTTGTTAACCCCTTAAGGACTCAGCCCATTTTGGCCTTAAGGACTTAAGGATTAAATTTTTACGTTTTCATTTTTTCCTCCTCGCCTTCTAAAAATCATAACTCTTTTATATTTTCATCCACAGACTAGTATGAGGGCTTGTTTTTTGCGCGACCAGTTGTCATTATATCATAAAATGTATGGCGCAACCAAAAAACACTATTTTTGTGGGGAAATTAAAACGAAAAACGCAATTTTGCTAATTTTGGAAGGTTTCGTTTTCACGCCGTACAATTTATGGTAAAAATGACGTGTGTTCTTTATTCTGAGGGTCAATACGATTAAAATGATACCCATTATTACATACTTTTATATTATTGTTGCGCTTAAAAAAAATCACAAACTTTTTAACCATATTAGTACGTTTATAATCCCTTTATTTTGATGACCTATAACTTTTTTATTTTTCCGTATAAGTGGCGGTATGGGGGCTCATTTTTTGCGCCATGATCTGTACTTTTTTTTTATACCACATTTGCATATAAAAAACTTTTAATACATTTTTTATAATTTTTTTTATAAAATGTATTAAAAAAGTAGGAATTTTGGACTTATTTTTTTTTTTCGTTCACGCCGTTAACCGTACGGGATCATTAACATTTTATTTTAATAGTTCGGACATTTACGCACGCGGCGATACCAAATATGTCTATAAAAAAAATTTGGGACGCTTTTTGGGGGTAAAATAGGAAAAAACGGACGTTTTATTTTTTTATTGGGGGAGGGGATTTTTCACTTTTTTTTTACTTTTACATTTTTTAACTTTTTTTTTACACTTGAATAGTCCCCATAGGGAACTATTCATAGCAATACCATGATTGCTAATACTGATCTGTTCTGTGTATAGGACATAGAACAGATCAGTGTTTTCGGTGATCTTCTGCTCTGGTCTGCTCGATCACAGACCAGAGCAGGAGACGCCGGGAGCCGCACGGAGGAAGGAGAGGGGACCTCCGTGCAGCGTTCTGAATGATCGGATCCCCGCAGCAGCGCTGCGGGCGATCCGATCATTCATTCAAATCGCGCACTGCCGCAGATGCCGGGATCTGTATTGATCTCGGCACCTCTGAGGGGTTAATGGCGGACGCCCGCGAGATCGCGGGTGTCGGCCATTGCCGGCGGGTCCCTGGCTGCGATCAGCAGCCGGGATCAGCCGCGCATGACACGGGCATCGCTCCGATGCCCGCGGTTATGCTTAGGACGTAAATGTACGTCCTGGTGCGGTGGTACTTAACGCACCAGGACGTACATTTACGTCCTGCGTCCTTAAGGGGTACTCCCGTGGAAAACTTTTTTTTTTTTTTTTTTTTTAAATCAACTGGTGCCAGAAAGTTAAACAGATTTGTAAATTACTTCTATTAAAAAATCTTAATCCTTCCAGTACTTATTAGCTGCTGAATACTACAGAGGAAATGGTTTTCTTTTTGGAACACAGAGCTCTCTGCTGACATCATGACCACAGTGCTCTCTGCTGACATCTCTGTCCATTTTAGGAACTGTCCAGAGCAGGAGAAAATCCCCATAGCAAACATATGCTGCTCTTGACAGTTCCTAAAATGGACAGAGATGTCAGCAGAGAGCACTGTGGTCATGATGTCTCTGTAGTATACAGACCCTAAAAAGTACTGGAAGGATTATGATTTTTTAATAGAAGTACATTTACAAATCTGTTTAACTTTCTGGCACCAGTTGATTTTAAAAAAAAAAGAAAAAAAGTTTTCCATGGGAGTTCCCCTTTAAAGGAGATATTCAGTGCTGAAAAACGTATCCCCTATCCTAAGGATAGGATATAAGTTTCAGATCGCGGGGGGTCAGACCGCTGGGGCCCCCTGCGATCTCCTGTACGGGGCCCCGGCAGCCCGCGGGAAGGGGGTGTGTTGACCACCGCATGAAGCGGAGATTGACACTCCCCCTCAATACAACTCTATGGCAGAGCCGGAGCGCTGTCTTCGGCAATCTCCAGCTCTGCCATAGCGATGTATTGAGGGCGCTTGTCAGCCGCCGCTTCGTGCGGTGGTCGACACCCGCTATGTGGCCAGCGAGCCGGGGCCCCGCACAGGAGATCTCTGGGGGCCCCAGCGGTCGGAACCCCGCGATCTGAAACTTATCCCCTATCCTTGGGATAGGGGATACGTTTTTCAGCACCGGACTACCCCTTTAAAAATGAAAGAAGCAATCTGATTGGTTGCTATATGCAACTCAGCAACTTTTCCTCTGCACAGGTTTTGATCCATCTCCCCCAATAATGAATGTGTTTCTCTCCGTTATCAACCATTACAGGCTGAGTGTAGTGTTTGGCAATGACATGACATGGAGCTGTATGTACATGTGCTGAAGTGCTCACTGTATACAATGTCCTCAGTGACAGGAGGCGGCAGCAGGGCATGGAGGGAGGAGACATTGGCGGTGCCAGCTGGTGAACTCATCCACTGGCTGTACTGGGAGACGTGGCTGCTGTGAGGGTTTACATGACTCTCATGTTGGTGGTTGTTGCTCATATCCGGCTGTATGGAGGGGGGCCAGACACACTCAGCCTGACTCACTGCAGCTCTGGCCCGGGGGAGGGGGAGACCTGATTTCGCCTGGTTCCGCCTCAGCCTCCCCCACTCATTTACTGCTCTCTGGCAGCTGAAAAACAGGAACTGCTTTTGTTTCCCCGCCAAGCTGCTGCATGTGAGGGTTGTAAAAGTGAGACATTCCTCCCAGCCAGTCACCTCCTCTCTCCACATGTTACTATGTATCTGCCGCCTGTAATGTCAGCACACAGGGGATGTGCTCTGAGCTGCACTGCTTGTTGTGATGACTATTCACCATGTGACACTAGTTATTGGTCAAGTACAGGAGTGTACACCCTGGTCTCCACCTACCTCTGCTGTCTGTGTGGTTCCACATAAGGCGGCTGTAGTCTACTGTTCTGTATCACCAGTCTGGACCCCCAGGTGTTACTAAGGAGCTTTAAAAGGAGATATCCAGTGGTGAAAAACGTATCCCCTATCCTAAGGATAGGGGATAAGTTTGAGATCGCGGGGGGTCCGACCGCTGGGGCCCCCTGCGATCTCTCTGTAAGGGGGCCAGGCTCTCCAGCCAGATAGCGGGTGCCGACCTCCGCACGAAGCGGCGGCCGACACGCCCCCTCAATATACCTCTATGGCAGAGTCGGAGATTGCTGAAGGCAGCGCTTCGGCTCTGCCTTAGAGTTGTATTGAGGGGGCGTGTCGGCCGCCGCTTCGTGCGGAGGTCGACACGCCCCCTTCCCGCAGGCTGTCGGGGCCCCGTACAGGAGATCGCAGCGGGCCCCAGCGGTCGGACCCCCCGCGATCTCAAACTTATCCCCTATCCTTAGGATAGGGGATAAGTTGTTCACCACTGGGTTCACCACTGGACTACTCCTTTAATTAACATCTATGGCAGTGGTCTTCAACCTGCAGACCTCCAGATGTTGCAAAACTACAACTCTCAGCATGCCCGGACAGCCAATGGCTGTCCGGGCATGCTGGGAGTTGTAGTTTTGCAACATCTGGAGGTCCACAGGTTGAAGACCACAGATCTATGGGATTCCTGTCACACATGAAGGCTGCCGCCTGATTAACTCCTTAAGGACCACTGGTTTTTCCGTTTTTGCACTTTAGTTTTTTCCTCCTCACCTTTTAAAAATCATAACCCTTTCAATTTTGCACCTAAAAATCCATATGATGGCTTATTTTTTGCGTCACTTCTACTTTGCAGTGAAATCAGTCATTTTACCCAAAAATCTATGGCGAAACGGAAAAAAAAATCATTGTGCGACGAAATTGAAGAAAAAACGCCATTTTGTAACTTTTGGGGGCTTCCGTTTCTACACAGTACATTTTTTGGTAAAAATGGCACCTGATCTTTATTCTGTAGGTCCATACGATTAAAATGATACCCTACTTATATAGGTTTGATTTTGTCATACTTCTGGAAAAAATCATAACTACATGCAGGAAAATTAATACGTTTAAAATTGTCATCTTCTGACCCCTATAACTTTTTTATTTTTCCGCATATGGGGCGGTATGAGGGCTCATTTTTTGCGCCGTGATCTGATGTTTTTAGAAGTACCATTTTTGTATTGATTGGACTTTTTGATCGCTTTTTATTCATTTTTTCATGATATAAAAAAAGCAACCAAAAATACAGTATTTTGGACTTTGGAATTTTTTTGCACGTACGCCATTGACCGTGTGGTTTAATTAATGATATATTTTTATAGTTCAGACATTTACGCACATGGCGATACCACATATGTTTATATTTATTTTTATTTACATGGTGTTGTTTTTTTTATGGGAAAAGGGGGGTGATTTGAACTTTTATTAAGGAAAGGGTTAAATCACATTTATTAACTTTTTTTTTGCAGTGTTATAGCTCCCATAGGGACCTATAACACTGCACACACTGATTGCCAGCACTGTTCACTGCAAAGCCATAGCTTTGCAATGATCAGCGTTATCGGCGGTCGATTGCTCAAGCCTGAATCTCAGGCTTGGAGCAATCAATTGCCGAGGGGACACGCCGGAGGCAGGTAAGAGGACCTCCGCTCGTGTCCCAGCTGATCGGGACACCGCATTTTCACTGCGGTAGTCCCGATCAGCCCCGCTGAGCAGCCGGGAAGCTTTCACTTTCGTTTTAGACACGGCGTTCAACTTTGACCGCCGCGTCTAAAGGGTTAATAGTGCGCGGCACCGCGATCGCTGCCACGCGCTATTAGCCCCGGGTCCCGGCATCAGATACATGCCGGGACCGACCCGATATGACGCGGGGTCACTGTGTGACCCCGCGTTATTTCGCGGGAGCTGGCCAAGGACGTAAATATACGTCCTTGGTCGTTAAGGGGTTAACAGCCTGAGATATACTCACTACGGCTGGGTTTACACATTGCATCTGAAAGCCGTGAGGCAAAAACTCACAGGAGGGGGATTTATCAATTTTGCCTGTTTAAAGTTTCTATTTACCCTTTTTTTTCCACTTTGGTTTCCGTGGACATGGACCAAATTTATCATTTGGTGCAAGTTGTTAGTAATTTTGGCTCAAATGTTAAAATCAGCTGTTCACAGCGCCTTTTACACAGAACTTACCGCCACAGAGGACGCGTATTTTACCCTGTAGAGCAGCCATGTGAAATGCGTGAACATGTTGGATGATTGGACGTATGCATACATCCTATAGCGGGAAGGGGCTAAAGTCCCCACCCAACACCCCTCCCATTAAAAATTGACAAAATTATCAAAAACTCATTTTTTTTTTATATAAAAACGGACGGAAGTGTATGCACTTTTAAAAACAGTATACGGTTTACTTTTTCCCATACTGTTCCATCCGTTTTTTTGCCATACGGTTTTCTTTAGAAAAACAGATTGAAAACAGTATGTGAAAAAAGTGGTGTGAACCCAGCCTTAGCTCTGCTGTAGTTAAAAAAAAAAAAAGTCTTTCCAAATGAAAAAGAGTCCATGGAATTAGCACAAGAAAGGCATGCATCAAAAGAGAAGCACAGAACATGAGAACACAGTCATCTCAGCTCTGTGGTCTATTTTAAAGTTAACAACATGACAGATCTTTGTGCACAAAAACCTGGTTTTCGGGTCTGACTAATCCTCTGAATCACAGAGACTCAGCAGGTGAGGACGGAGGAATGAAATCCACATCCAGCAGTCTCTCCTTCTCACAGTCCTTTAAACAAAGTAATAACCCTTCTAGAGCGGAAAACAACTGCAGTCAAGAGGTGACAGCAGAAGAGAACTAATGACTCAGCTTGTTATAGGAGTCCGCCTTCATTTCCTGGAAGTGACAGTTCAGTGACAGAAAGGCAACAGTGACTAGATACATATACACATCAATAAAGAAGTAAGGGCGGTGATAGAAAAACATGCAAATCATTGCTGACGTATCAGAAACTTTCTATTTACAGTAACACTAGCTATAGATAATTGCTCACAAATATAGTTATAATTTAAAAAAAATGTTTTGTTGAAACAACCAGGATTCCTGGACTGAACAATAGGGATACGTTCACACTACAGAATTTCCGAGCTAAGAAATTCCACTTGGAAATTCTGGTGCAGCAGCTTTCCATTGTCTTCTATCGGATTCTGCTGCACTGTGCACACTGCTGAAACTGAAACTCCGGACTGTGCTGGAAGGATGATCGATCATGGATATGTATTGCCTTCTATAGAGACAGTGCATGTCCAAGTGGACCTAACGTTGATCTATTCAGATCCTGCAGACACTGCTGCGATGTGTGAGTTGCCACGCATGCGCGGTGTACTCGCACACATCGTGGCAGCGCTCCCTGAGCTAGGCCGCGACTCGAACATTGCAGTGTGTCTGCTCATAGCGGCGGATTGCCGCTCCAAGCAGGCACCTGTTAAGGCAGCATACAGCGGTCCTTCAGCGGCGGATCCGCAGCGTAATACGTGCTGGGGATCCGCTTGTCTGAACGTACCCTTAAAGAAACAGTGGACCCCATTGATTTCTATGGCCAATCACAGTCACCTAGTGACTAGTGTTGAGCACAAATATTCGTAATGCAAATCTTTATCACAAATATCAGCACTTCGCGATTTCACAAATATTTAGAATATAGTGCTATATATTCATAATGGCGAATACTCATTTTTGTAAAAAAAAATTCACATGAGAATTTTTATGCAAACTTTATGCAAATTTTTCATGCGAACTAACATAGGAAATATGCAAATTTCACGAACATAGGATGAATAATCATCAATAAATTCACAAAATATCGTGAATTCGAATATGTCCCCTGCTGCTCACCACTACTAGTAGTGACCAATGCGCTATTTTAAGCAAACTCAAAAATGCGGGTTGCTGGGCTTATGAAATAGCTCAAAGGTCCCGAACGCAGTCACCATAGAAATCAATGGGTTCCGCTGCTCCTGTTGACAGTTTATGTCAGAATCCCATTTTCAGCGGGTTGCCAATGGATACAACTAACAGGAGCACTAATATAGTATGAACTTTCACTAATAGATCATTTTCACTATTTGAACAGTTGAAAAGAGTGAATTCTGACGAAAGATCACGGTGCAGCGATTTTGCACGGTGCAGCGGAATCCCATTGAAAGCAATGGGATTCTGCTGCAACAAATTTTTCCACCGGATTCTGTTTTCAAATTCCATTGTGTGAACATGGCCATAGAAGGAAGCAAAGATATAAACAATGTTCTACATCTACTTAAAGGGGTACTCCGGTGAAAACCTTTTTTCTTTTAAATCAACTGGTGGCAGAAAGTTAAACATATTTGTAAATTACTTCTATTAAAAAATTTTAATCCTTCCAGTACTTATTAGCTGCTGAATGCTACAGAGGAAATTTGTTTCTTTTTGGAACACTGATGACATCACGAGCACAGTGCTCTCTGCTGACATCTCTGTCCATTTTAGCAACCATGCAGAGCAGGTGTATGCTAAGGGCAGCATGGTGGCTCAGTGGTTAGCACTGCTGCCTTGCAGCGCTGAGGACTTGGGTTCAAATACCACTAAGGACAACAATAAATAAAGCATTATTTTTATTATAATAATGTCAGCAGAGAGAACTGTGCTCGTGATGTCATCAGAGAGCATTCCAAAAAGAAAATAATTTCCTCTGTAGTATTCAGCAGCTAATAAGTACAGGAAGGATTAAGATTTTTTTAATAGAAGTAATTTGCAAATATGTTTAACTTTCTGCCACCAGTTGATTTAAAAGAAAAAAGGTTTTCACCGGAGTACCCCTTTAATCTGCAGAATTGTAGTTGACGCCTCCCATTAACATCTTCTTAGGAATGTTGTGTAAGAAATCAATAACATCATTTGTTAGATCAGTGTTTTCCAACCAGGTGCCTCCAGCTGTTGCAAAACTACAACTCCCAGCATGCCCGGACAGCCGAAGGCTGTCTGGGCATGCTGGGAGTTGTAGTATTGCAACAGCTGGAGGCACCCTGGTTTGGAAACACTGGTATAGATGAACAGTGAGACTCATGTGTGAAAGGCGTCTATTGTACATCATTTTTGTGCCTGAGAAATACCTTGTTGCATTTGCCGTGTTGCATGTTCTTGGTTATTTCAATGAGTAAAAGCTCCTGTAATCTGGATCAATAATCTCACTATGAATAAAAAACAACAAAATTTATGCCTATAAATTGGGTGTTCTTATACAGCATAGTTCTGGGACAGCAAATAAATAAATAAATATACATATATACATATATATATATATATATATATATATATATTATAATAATTTTTTTTTTTTTTTTTTTTTTGATCCATGGGCAGGCATATTCAAAGATTTTTCTGCACGTTTTTTCTTTTAATTATTAATTTACTTGGGATTCTCAAAGATCCCCCCCCCCTTTTTTTTTTTTAAATATATGGTTAAAAAATGCTAGTGCCACTTTTTTTTCATGCCAAATAGTTACAATTCTGCGCCACTTTTGCCAAGCTATGCGCCAAAATTGCAAACAACAGACTGGGCAATATCTGAGGGAGAGAAAAAAGAAAATGCAAAAATAAAAATGACCTGGTCTCAAAGGGTCAAAATGGGCTTGGTCCTTAAAGGGGTACTCCGCCCCTAGACATCTTATCCCCTATCCAAAGGAAAGGGGATAAGATGTTAGATCTCCGCGGTCCCGCTGCTGAGGACCCCGGGGATCGCCGCTGCAGCACCCCGCTATCATTACAGTACAGAGCGAGTTCGCTCTGTGCGTAATGACGGGCGATACAGGGGCCGGAGCAGCGTGACGTCATGGCTCCGCCCCTAATGACATCACGGCCCGTCCCCTTAATGCAAGTCTATGGCAGGGGGCGTAACGACCACCACGCCCCCTCCCATAGACTTGTATTGACGGGGGCGGGCCGTGACGTCAAGAGGGGCGGAGCCGTGACGTAACGATGCTCCGGCCCCTGTATTGCCCGTCATTACGTGCAGAGTGATCTCGCTCTGCGCAGTAATGATAGCGGGGTGCTGCAGCAGCGATCCCCGGGGTCCCCAGCAGCGGGACCCCGGCGATCTGACATCCTTTGGATAGGAGATAAGATGTCTAGGGGCGGAGTACCCCTTTAAGGGGTTAAAAAAAATTATATGGGTGTATAGGTGACAAAATAAAAGCTTTAGGACTTTGAGAATGAGTGCTGCAAAAAAGAAACAATGTACAATTAATTAAAAAAAACTTGTATGAGTGATTAAGGGGTTAAACTGCTTTTAATAGATATATACATCTATATATTGTTATATTTTGTACACAATAAAAAAGAAAAAAAATCACCTTAGAGCTGGTGTGAATTTTACATGATATTTTTCAAGTAAATTGTCTACACAGACTTTGAAAGTATATAGTAAATTCTCAAATTACGTTGACACGCCCCCTGTATCAGTTTTGACGTGAACCGTGCAAACCTTGCTGAAAACCAACCTACACAGTTTTGAATATATATCGGTTTTGTGAGACATCAGCCCAGCATGTATGTCATGGATGTGCCATAACTATGCCCCTTTTTCCAATCACTTGAAAAATCCCCAAAACTGCAGCACTGAAACTCACACGATCAAGGTTCTTAAAGGGGTACTCCGGTGGAAAACTTTTTTTTATTTTTTTTTTTTTAAATCAACTGGTGCCAGAAAGTTAAACAGATTTGTAAATGACTTCTATTAAAAAATTATCTTAATCCTTCCAGTACTTATTAGCTGCTGAATACTACAGAGGAAATTATTTTCTTTTTGGAACACAGAGCTCCAGAGTAGGAGAAAATCCCCATAGCAAACATATTCTGCTCCGGACAGTTCCTAAAATGGACAGAGATGTCAGCAGAGAGCACTGTGCTTGTGATGTCAGCAGACAGCTCTGTGTTCCAAAAAGAAAAGAATTTCCTCTGTAGTATTCAGCAGCTAATAAGTACTGGAAGGATTAGGATTTTTTAATAGAAGTATTTTACAAATCTGTTTATCTTTCTGGCACCAGTTGATTTAAAAAAATAAATAAAAAAAAGTTTTCTTTTAAAGAAAATACATTACCATTTGTGCCGTGGCTTCTTCTTGGCAGGTATTTGGAATATGCCGCACAGTAGCCGTATTTTTCCTGGCTTTTTTTGCACAGAACACTCTGGCTATATGTTTGCTGTAGGTAAGTAGCAAGTTATGAAATGCACTTCAAACTATACATTTTTTGTGGCATTTCTTTCTCTGTTTTGAAGCATTTTGTGTTTATTTATTTTTTTTATTAAAATATTCTAGGGGGGGGGGGTTTAGCTGTTTTCCTAGGCTTCTCTATAAGGAAAAAAAATGTCTGGATGCTTTTAAAAAAAATAACATGAAATTCATTGCATTTTCAACCAACTACAAAACACCACAAAAAATGGTAGGAAATTAAGACGCATTCTTAAAGGGGTACTCCGTGGAAAACCTTTTTTTTTTTTTTAAATCAACTGGTGCCAGAAAGTAAAACAGATTTGTCAATGACTTCTATTTAACAATCTTAATCCTTCCAGTACTTATCAGCTGCTGTATACTACAGAGGAAGTTCTTTTCTTTTTGAATTTATTTTCTGTCTGACCACAGTGCTTTCTGCAGATCCCGCACATTTTACTATCATGTGAAAATACCCTTGAAGGGGGACTCCGGTCTGGGAACCCCTGTGATTCCGCACAGACATTTCCGCTGCTGCAGAGCCCCTATTGATTCACAATGGATCTGCCACAGAAATCCCGATTCCGGCATCCGGAAAAAGAATAGACTTGTCAATTCTTTTTGCGGATTTCGCTCGGAAATGCATTGCTGTCTAGGAGACAGCGCTTTTCCAAGTGGTTTTAGCACCAGTCAGATTATTCATTGTGCGGAATGTCCGTGCATTTTACACCATGTGAACATGGCCTTACTCAACTTTTCTGCCACTACACAGACGGACTGCATAGAACTACATTTTAGTTTTGTTATACAATAATTGACCCTTTTGTAGCTACTTCCAGCACTCCCATACATTTACCATCCCATACAGCTGCTGAGAATATTTTGCTCCATGATGGCTTAGGGCAGTACAAAGCTGTCAGCCTCTTCACATTCTCCATCTGCATGGTAAATCAAGCTTACATACAATAAGGAAAACAAATGGGTTTCTAAAACCACTTAAGATGACCCCCCCTGACCTCCTGCTTTAAGACGACACAGCTGTAAAAACCTTTACAGCAGGTAAACTCCTATACTTAACCAGGAATGGCTCTTTTTTCAAAGCTTTGGAGCAGCGGAGGCACATAAAGCTATAGTTGTTAGTATAGACATGGCTGGCTTCCAAGGGGTTAATGTAAAGCAACTAGGTTTCACTTGCCTTTTGTGCCTGTCTGTATTTGAGCCTGCACTTTTTCCTCTGTAAATCTTAGTTAAAGGGTACCTCTCATCAAAAATACTTTTGTTATATTATAGATTAATGTATACAGAATAACTTTACAATTGCATGTTATTAAAAAATATGCTTCTATTTAATTTTCCACTTTGAAGAAATGACCACTAGGGGTCTCCCTACCAGTCCTGGCAGCAAGCATTTCAGACTCATGCTGGAGTCCTAAACACTACGAGCTGCCAGTCTGCTTTGTTCACAAAGGAGAACACTCAGAGCTGCCAGCCTGCTTTGTTCACAGCCTGTTTGGCTGTGAACAAAGCAGGCTGGCAGCTCTGAGTGTTTAGGACTCCAGCATGAGTCAGAAATGCTTGCTGACAGGACTGATCGGGAAAAATACAATAGAAAGAAGCATATTTTTCATTAACATGCTATTGGAAAGTTATTCAGCATTCATTAATCTAAAATATATCAAAAGTTTATTTGATGAGAGGTACCCTTTAACAATTCTAAAGATCCCTCATGTAAACACATAGGCCAGTGTTTCCCAACCAGGGTACCTCCAGCTGTTGCAAAACTACAACTCCCAGGTTTCCCTTGCCTTTTGTGCCTGTCTGTATTTGAGCCTGCACTTTTTCCTTTGTAAATCTTAGTTAACAATTCTAAAGATCCCTCATATAAACACATAGGCCAGTGTTTCCCAACCAGGGTGCCTCCAGCTGTTGCAAAACTACAACTCCCAGGTTTCCCTTGCCTTTTGTGCCTGTCTGTATTTGAGCCTGTACTTTTTCCTCTGTAAATCTTGGTTAACAATTCTAAAGATCCCTCATGTAAACACATAGGCCAGTGTTTCCCAACCAGGGTTCCTCCAGCTGTTACAAAACTTCAACTCCCAGGTTTCCCTTGCCTTTTGTGCTGGTCTGTATTTGAGCCTGGCAGCAGAAGAAACAAAAACGTAACTTATTCCAAGCGCCAGATCCCTTGAGGTAGTCCGTCTAACAGAGAAGACCAATTTCAATAAAAGATAACATTTATTCCAAGCATAGATCAACGCGTTTCAGACCCGAAACGGGCCCTTCATCAGGACAGGACAGCAGATCAGCATTCTGTCCTGATGAAGGGCCCATTTCGGGTCTGAAACGCGTTGATCTATGCTTGGAATAAATGTTATCTTTTATTGAAATTGGTCTACTCTGTTAGACGGACTATCTCAAGGGATCTGGCGCTTGGAATAAGTTCCGTTTTTGTTTCTTCTGCTGCCTATACCATTACCGGACCAGACGCTGCCTGGGATCGGGGGAATCAAGCTGCAGGATCCCATTCTATGATATATGCGATATCAGATGTTGTGCTCCGAGCGCAACACCACAGGGTGAGTGTTATTACCAGCATCTCCCTACCTGTGCCTAACGTACTTCACCAGGGGCGCTATTGTGTTCCTTTTTTTCTCTTTTTATCTTTGTATTTGAGCCTGCACTTTTTCATCTGTAAATCTTAGGCTGGTTTCACACTATAAAAAATACCTGCGTTATAAACGCCCGTTATAAAAACCCTGGAAATCGGCCGTTAGAAAATCCCATTATAGTCTATGGGATTTTTCTAATAGCCGTTTTAACCCGTTGTTAATAACGGCCGTTATTTGGTGACCGGCAAATGAACAGAAAAAATAGTTCATGCACTATTTCTCCCGTTACTATCGCCCGTCACAAAATAACGGGCGATAATGGGTTAAAACGGCTATTAGAAAAATCCCATAGACTATATTGGGATTTTTTAACGGCCGATTTTCAAGATTTTTATGACGGACGTTCATTTTTTTTTCTATAAAGATCTGTCATGTTAACACATAGGCCAGTGTTTCCCAAGCAGGGTGCCTCCAGCTGTTGCAGAACTACAACTCCCAGCATGCCCAGACAGCCGAAGGCTGTCTGGGCATGCCTGGAGTTGTAGTTTTGCAACAGCTGGAGGCACCGTGCTTGGGAAACACTGACATAGGCGAATGTATTTCAAGAAAACTATTATCCGGGAATGCTAGAGACTTTTAAATGCAAGCAGATCTGCTGAGAGGAACTGAGGACAATTGGAAACACAAACAAGGCTTTTTGCAGCGGTTATGTCACTCTACCACACTGAGGAATGCAGAGTAATATGAGCTTCTAGAGAGGATCACTTTACAGCCTTAGCAGCATAGAAAACGTGCAGGATTGTGAACACACTTCTCTGATTTGTTCTCTTGCAGGGTTTTCATTTTTGGGCCTGCACAAAAAAAAAAAGAAAAAAAAAAAAGGAGAATAAAAGATACCAGAAAATAGTTAGTTAAAATCAAGGGAAAAACAGGAGAACCCCTGCAGTCATGTAGGTCACCTCGGCTGACATCTTCTTCCCAGAAATGATGGGTTGTCAGAAATCTTTTGCCCTTTGGGCATTTCCATATGTTACATGCAGACAGAGCTTCCTTCAAAAGCAGAAGAGAATGGATGTAATTGTTACTACAGCCTAAAACATACAGAAACAACAACAACAAAAAAGGGACACACATTCTTGTGGCCTTGATGCAGGATAAACAGCTGACTGCGAAAAAAAAAAGGGGGGGGGCCCAACAGAGAAGAGGCGTTTAGGGATGAAGAATATGGTCATGTTATAGGTTCATGTTATGTATGTCCATACCGTGCATCTTCATGCTTCCTATTACAGAGGTATACAAAGGCTCCGTAAGGGTACGTTCACACGAGCAGATCCCCAGCGCGTATTACGTGTTGCGTGGACCGCTGTATGCTGCCTTTGCAGGTGCCTGCTCGGAGCGGCAATCCCCCGCTACGAGCAGACACACTGCGATGTGCGAGTTGCCGTGCGCATGCGCAGTATACCCAAACATCGCGGCAGCTCTCGGCCTAGCTCATAGAGCAGGGGGAGCAGCCACGATGTGTGTGAGTACACCGCACATGTGCAGCGACTATCACATCACTTCAGTGTGTCTGCTTTTAGCGGCATATTGCCGCTCCGAGCAGGCACAGCGGTCTTTCAGCAGCAGATCTGCAGCGTAATACATGCTGGGGATCTGCTCCTGTGAACATACCCTTGGGCTAAGTTTCCACAAAAAATGCAAGAAAAAATGCCAGAAGTGACACCCAGACACTGTGTGGCCTTGGCACACTCAGACACACAATGCAAAGACTAAGTGAACTTCTCTCCTTTTTATCTGCTTTCAGGTGTGATTTTTATATTTCCCACACCTGTCACTTTCCTCTGGTGAGTTTAAAGGAGCATCACATGCTTGAAACAATCTTATTTTTCCACAATTTTGAAAGGGTGCCAATAATTTTGTCCAGCCCATTTTTGGAGTTTGGTGTGACATTATGTCCAATTTGCTTTTTTTCCCTCCCTTTTTTGATTTAGTTCCAATACACACAAAGGGGAAAAACATGTGTATAGCAAAACATGTGTTACTGCAATCCTTTTCTGTGAGAAATACTTCATTTTCTAGAAAGATTTCAGGGATGCCAACATTTACGGCCATGACTGTATATATTTGGTGTGAACTTAGCGTTATGTGCTGGTTTATTAAACGCTTGGTTAGCACCCTTGTGAATGGTACTTTTTTGGTATTGAGCCCCCTTTTCTGACTTTATATAACTTTGTTGGACATGGCACAAGAGTGTCAAAAACATATCATAAATGTGCTGGGTGCAAATCATGTAAGCCAGTTTATTGGTGGTGTATTTGCATTAGTAGATCTGCTTACATGATTAAACACCATGGATTTTTACCATTCTTTCCAGCTTTTTTTCAAGCATTATTGGATCTTTATTGGATCATATCTTATGGAAAGGCGTACACAGGGAATGCTGCATAAAAAAAATATCACTACTGACTCAAAACACACCATAGAAACAGCTCAAATTAAAAGACATTCTGAGGAATATGCAGAGGATGTCAGAGCATGCTGGGAGTTTCAGTATATTAACAGCTGGAGAGTCACAGGTTGGAGACCACTGTTGGAGACTACTGAGACCACGGTATTCAATACTGGTATTGATTGAATTGCATTTCACAAAACCCCATCTACAGTGCTGGTGAAAACGTCGCATTTCCAGACCATACTGCTTTTAGTCTGGTTGAGGTTTTTTTCACATTTTGGTCACAGTCATCTTGACTTCATTGAGAAAAAATTCAGCATTGAAAAACACATTTAGATCCCACATTTATCATTTTTACCTGCAACACCACAAGAGGATTTTTCAAAAATACAATTCTAAGAAAGTGTCTATTTGCTGTGGTTTCACTAGTAGTGCACTCTGTGTAATCCCACTTTTAGAGTATGTTCACCCAGCAGATTTTTTGCAGATTGTGGGGGTCCAACTACTAGGACCCCTGCGATCTTCAGAACAGCTCTTGATCTCCCTGTACACAGAGCGTGGCCTCCATGCATTCTCTATGGAAGTAACTTAGATTCACGAGCTCTGTACTCCGCTGTCTCTGGTGTTCCCTCAGAGAATGCATGAAACGGACATGTCAATTCCACTCCATGCACAGGGAGATTCAGGCGCATTTTGGAGATTGCTCGGGGTTCCCATTGGTCGGAAAAGCCAGTGATCATGATAGGGAATACATTTTCAAACACTGGATAATCCCTTTTTAATTCAGTGAAAGAGTTGGACAAAGCAGCTGGCCAGGGAGTGAAGCACTTCACATGGTTATAAACTGCAATCGAGACTGAGACTCAGAGTAACTTAAATGACAATGACAAATTACAGTAATGCTTTAAGCCTTGTTTCTCTACACCTAAACTGTTTAAATATACCATACTTACTCATTTTGCTGTAAATTCTGGATATATTTTATGCGTATGTGAACTAGTAGACAACCTGACTGAGACATCTGTTTTTGGTTGTGTTTTCCTCTTTCACTATATAGTTTCTTAAGTAGATACCATACAAAACTGACATTTGCCTCTCTGTCCTCAACAAAAGTCCCTTTGTGTTTCATCCAAATGTCACATAAAATAGATGACCACAAGCTACAAAGTCATTTCTGAAAAACATCAAACAAGACAGGAGACCTCACACTTCAAACCTGCCTGAGAGGAAGTGAACGAAAAGTGTCCCTGTTTTCTATAACAACCACTGAGCCCATCTGATCGCTGATCGGTTACTATGGACAACAAAGACACGTTGTCCCTGAGACAGACTTGAGGCCCGACCTGAGTATTACCACACATATAACTCGAATAATACCATCCATGTGTGAATTTGTCAGGTAAAATATAATTTATATGATAAACATAAAATCTTTGACATACAAAAGACAAAATTCCTGGAAAATGTCATTGGCCTTTAAGATTTGTATCTCTATGCTAGAAATTATACTTTTGACTTTTTTATATTTATTGCAGGCTACAGTATAAGCAATATGCATATTGTGCAGGGAATAACAGAAGAGTTGTTTAAAGGGGTACTCCGGCGCTAAGACATCTTATTCCCTATCCAAAGGATAGGGGATAAGATGCCTGATTGCAGGGGTCCCGCCGCTGGGGACCCCCGTGACCTTGCACCCCGTTACAATCAGTCCCCGGAGCATGTTCGCTCTGGGTCTGATTACTGGCGATCACGGGGCCGGAGCATTGTCATGTCACGCTACGCCCCTCAATGCCAGCCTATGGGAAGGGGCGGGACAGCTGTCAGACCCCCTCCCATAGGCTTGCATTGAGGGGGCAGGGGGCCATGATCGCCAGTAATCAGAGCCGGAGTGAACATGCTCCGGGGACTGATTGTAATGGGGTGCTGCGTGCAAGATCACAGGGGTCCCCCGCTCGGGACCCCCGTGATCAGGCATCTTATCCCCTATCCTTTGGATTGGGGATAAGATGTCTTAGCGCCGGAGTACCCCTTTAATCCCTTACCAACATATGACTTATAGGTATGCCATATGTCAGGTGCGGATGCATGGAGTGAGCTCAGGAGCTTGGCATGCTTTAATAACCAGCAATAGTTGACGGCTATTTGTTGCTGTCACCGTCATTGGCTGGCATTAGAGATCACTATGATGTCTGTCCTTTACCCCTTAGATTCCTTGGTCAATAGCAACTGCAGCAACAAGGAGGTTAGATGAAAGATGGAGATCCCGTCTGGGATTCGAATGGTATCTTGTTGTCATGGCAGCCAGGGGCCTTCTTTGACCTCCATGGCTGCCATGTTAGATCACTATTTAGAATTTAGAGGAGCAAGACCTAAACCACCAAGCCCTGTTCGTATATCATTCTAGCAGAGTACCCGCCCCAGCATTGCCCGGCCTTCCTACCTAAACTTTGTGGGAGAGGAAAAACAACAACAAAAGAGGCATGGACTCAAGGGACAGGGACATAATACTCCCCCTTTATAAAGCATTGGTACGGCCTCACCTGGAATATGCTGTTCAGTTTTGGTCACCTGTCCATAAAAGGGACACTGCGGAGTTGGAAAGGGTGCAGAGACGCGCGACTAAACTAATATGGGGCTTGGAACATCTTAGCTATGAGGAGCGATTAAAGGAGTTACAATTGTTTAGTCTTGAGAAGAGACGTTTAAGGGGGGATATGATAAACGTATATAAGTATATTAATGGCCCATACAAAAAATATGGAGAAAAACTGTTCCAGGTTAAACCCCCCCAAAGGACGAGGGGGCACTCCCTCCGTCTGGAGAAAAAAAAGTTTAGTCTCAAGGGGCGACACGCCTTCTTTACCGTGAGGACTGTGAATTTATGGAACGGTCTACCTCAGGAACTGGTCACAGCAGGAACAATTAACAGCTTTAAAACAGGATTAGATACATTCCTGGAACAAAATAAGATTAATGCTTATGAAGAAATATAAAATCTCATCCCTTCCCCAATATCGCGCCACACCCCTACCCCTTAATTCCCTGGTTGAACTTGATGGACATATGTCTTTTTTCGACCGTACTAACTATGTAACTATGTAACTATGTAACAATGGCTCTCTTGTGCTAGCTCTCGTCCTCATAACCCACCCTCATCTCCCGAACTGATATCCCGTCCTCATATTCCGACCTCATATCTCTTCCTCATATACCATCTCAAGGTGGTGTTGAGCTGTAATAAAGAGAGTGTAGGCCAAAAATAGAAGGGGACATGTGCGGGGTTTGTGTGAGGAGGCGTGGCCTGTAAGCCAGATTGACCTAAGCAGTCTATTTTTGCTATATTAGAAAAGCCTCTTCTAAATTCGCCAATTTCAGCAGGCTTGGCCAACAATCTGACGTATACTTTGACCTAATAGTAGATGTAAGAAAAAAGAGGAATCCAACATGCCTAATCCTTTGTTCCAGGGAGAGAGAAACTACTGCCACATAGGTCTGGCAGTGCTTTTCTTCTCTCCCCATTAAATTTAGCAGGTAACATACACACTGTAAACACTGTACGGCCCCCTTTATGTAGTATTTTATATTTCTTTAGTATATCTATAGTGGGTTCACTTGCTTGTTGTAACAAAAACCTCTGATTTTGTCAGCTGCTAGAAAACTAAAAAATCTGCGAGCTCATTGTATAGTAATACATAATCAGATGCAGGGTACTCTGCCTTGTGACTGGTCTATACATCTTTCACTAAACTAACATGATAAGATTTTTTAATGAAAATGAATAAAGCTACATTCTGTTTCTGCACAGTGTGCTTGACGCTTTGTTTCTGTAATCTGACTTAAAGCTTATTTAGATAGTAGAATTTCTACTTTAAGTTAGTTCACCGTATGAAAGAATAAATACACACAATGATGTAAAGAGCACATTTCCCACCAGACCAGCTATTAGCGAGAATTGAGAAGTGACTGTCCCTGTGTTCCCTCTGATATACCTCACACAACAGGGGTGGTCTGCTTCATAATCCAGACCTTTACATGAGCAGATTTTTGTCTGGAGGAGTTAGACAAGGTATTTTTATACTGGTGGTGACAATTCACTGTGAATTTTCTACTTCTGCTCAACCTTTTCCCTTAGAAAGTCTGTTCCTAGAGCTGTCAAAACATCAGAATGCATCGCTCTGCAAGTTCCCTGTACCAACATTTTTCCATTTGTGGTACAGGGAACATTCTGCTCTTGACTTTGAAAAAGGCAACATAAATAGCTGGTTTTCAGTGCAGAAAAAACAAAAACTTTATTAGTTGTGGGTTAAATTGAGTTCAGATTTAGAGGGTGTTGTTTTTGTGCTGTTAGTATTACTATGCTTGCTGATACACTGTTCTATTGTGTCCCTATTCAAAGCAGAAGAATATACTCTTTCTTACTATGTTACTCTGTTGTAAAAGTACAAAAACTTACACACATGGATACATCTTTTTGTGTAAGTTTTTGTATGAAAAGTCAATAGGCACAGCAAGCAATACAGTTGTATACGGTTTACACATACAACACCACATACAAAACAGTATTGCAAAATTGTGATGTGAATGCACCCTAAAAATAGCTTTAGTTCTACACGTAAAAAAATGAATAAAGAACTGCAGATGTTACAGATCTTTAAAGGAAAACTGTCAGCTTTCTCCTCCCGCACTAACCAGCGGTACTAACTGGTAGTGCGGGGGACGCTGATCAGTTTGATGCTTACCGTGCCCGGATCCGCCGCGCCATTCGGCCCTAATCTTCTATTTTTGGGATATGCTAATGAGGTGCTAACTGGCAACGGCATGGCTAACTGGCATTCTGACGTCAGTGCTGCCGGCCGCAGCGCCGACCAGCTCATCAATATTCCTCCCCTCCCTCCACCTCTCCCTCTTCCCCCCGCTCTAATGAAGAGCGAGGGGAGGAATATTGATGAGCTGGGCATCTCTGCGGCCGACGGCACTGACATCAGAGTGCCAGTTAGCCTGGCCGGTGCCAGTTAGCACCTCATTAGCATATCCCAAAAATAGAAGATTAGGGCCAAACGGCGTAGCGGATCCGGACACGGTAAGCATCAAACTGATCAGAGTCCCCCGCACTACCAGCCAGTACCGCTGGTTAGTGCGGGGGGAGAAAGCTGACAGTTTTCCTTTAACTTCTGTCCCCTAACTTACACTGAACTTGTGATAGGTCTGTTACAAGCAGGAGGCAGGAAAAAGCAACTTGAAGCCTCAGATATAAGTGGTAATTTGTCTTATTGATGACACTGCCAATATGGGGTAGGGAGTTATCATGTTGGGCAGGAATAAGTTCAGCCCTGAGCTCACTCACAGCCAATTTTCCTGCCTACTTGAGTATCTGCCCTAAAAGAAGGATTCTCAACTGGACGATGATCACTGTCCTTAGTAAGCGCAGGGCCATAACAAGGTCTAAAAATTATAAACAACACAGTACAGATGTCAGGGAAGCAGGTCAGGGTACAGAGGGTTAACAGGCAAAGTACAAGAAACAAAACACAGGGGTTACACATCAACAGATAGAGAGTGGTTAAACAAGCTTGGTCCAAACCGAGATAGCAGCAAAGGTACCAAATCAATATGCAGAGAATAGTAATGTCACAATATGAGGTCAGTATACACAGGATTAAACAAGCAAGAAGTAAACAAGAGCTAGTGTAGAGGAAGTGATCATAAGCAAGTTGACATACAAACTGACTGGGTATTTATGTGCAGCTGAGAAGAGCGTAGACGCTGAGACCAGATGTAATGGCTCTATGTCTAAGTCCACTGATAGAACAAATATGTGGTGGGGGGGCTCAATCTATGTGATACATCATATGGGTGCTCTACAAGTGTGCAAAAAAACACTGTAATCCAAGAGAAGCAAACAGACCGCACACTATATTAGAGAGCACACCAATAATTTATAAGTATTCCATAATTTTATTAAGTACAAAAAAGAGAAAGGCACACAAATGTAATACATGTACAAAATAGTGGACAAAGCTCTAAAACCAATTAAAAAGGCTCATTTGGAGCCACAACACAGTCCTAGCAAGGGGCCATGAACCCCCTAAACTAGTAGGCCACCGTCCCGAAATGAGGAGTAAGTGCAAATGACATACCCCATCTGTGTCACAATGAGTTAGCAACACTATATGCAGGAAAGTATGATGTAATTATACAATATAGCAAATCAAGTCATAAATAACAGCTAAGTATATACACCAATACATTACCCTGACCACACATGCATCCTACCAATATATACAACCTGTGTGTTGACATATGGAAGCGACCGGCATGGAAAAGATCAAACAAATAGTTAAGATGGAACAGGACGGTGCCACGGAGCCCCACGCTGTCCGTCGCTGCAAGGCGACTTCCTCAGGGGTACTGTGTCACAAGCTAGTCCAGCCTAATATAGCACAGATAAATGTGCATGTCATTTGCACTTACTCCTCATTTCGGGACGGTGGCCTATTAGTTTAGGGCGTTCATGGCCCATTGCTAGGACTGTGTTGTGGCTCCAAATGAGCCTTTTTAATTCCTTTTAGAGCTTTGTCTACTATTTTGTACATGTATCACATTTGTGTGCCTTTCTCTTTTTTGTACTTAATAAAATTATGGAATACTTATAAATTATTGGTGTGCTCTCTAATATAGTGTGCGGTCTGTTTGCTTCTCTTGGATTTAAGTCCACTGATAGGCTCGTGTGTCACATCACCTCATGGTGCTTCAGTCAAACACAGGAGAGTCATGACCAGATTCTATTTATTACAGGAGTCTTATAAGGCCAGACAGTGCAACATATTGGAAGTAGCCTCTTTGTTGGTCAAAAGGTAGCCCCTTAAAGAGTCTTAAAATATGACTAAAGATTATCAATCTGGCCAGAATCTCCTTTAAAAGGAACATTACCCATCTGTAAAACACTGTTTTAGGGTTGTTGCCCCTCATCAGTGCAAAGGTGGGTGCTGCAGGGCTGGGATTGAACCCTTACAAAACTGTCTACAGATGGGTGCTTTGGATTCCAGTTTGGTGGATAATCCCTAGTTACATTTTAATTATATTTAAAGGGAATGTGTCACCAGAAAATTACCTATTGTTTAAAGGGTTACTCCGGCAAAAAAAATAAAAAATCAACTGCCATAATCTCCATCCTTCCAGTACTTATCAGCTCTATCAGGAACTGTCCAGAGCAGGAGAGGTTTTTTTGTAGAGATTTGCTCATGCTCTGCAAAGTTCATGACACAGACAAAGTTATCAGCAGAGAACACTGTGGTCATACTGGGAAAAACTACACAATTTTCTCTGGAGCATACAGCAGCTGATAAGTACTGGAAGGCTTAAGATTTAAGATTTTTTTAAATAAATAATTTACAAATATGTATAACTTTCTGACACCAGTTGATTTAAAAAAAAAATTCCCCTGAGGTTTCCCTTTAAATCAAGTTTTTATGTTTTCACCATGCCACTATGCCCAATAATCAGCTGACACTTCCTGATCTGTAGAAAAACATTTCAGCATTCTCTATCATTGAAGACAAAATAACAATGAAAGCAAACACATATATATATATATATATATATATATATACATATATATATATATAACACAGGATCCACTATAGGTGATCGTATCAGCTTCCTTTTCTCCCCCAACTCTGCATGCTGACCTCTGCATAGGTCACAGAGCATGACTAGAAAACTCTCCCATAGAATGTAATAAGTCAGCTTCAGACTGTTGTTTCATATGATTAATGAGAACAGGGGCTTGGGAAATTTACCCCATAATAATGTACAAATTGACAATAAAAAGATAGGAACAGATTTCAATATCTGTCTCTTATAAGCAAAAACAATCTAGGTGACAAACTAAGTGACACATTAATATACAGGGAAGCTACTTCCATTGGGTGACACTAAAGAGCCAACTATTTTTCCTTCTCAAGGAGAGTTACTTTGCGATCTGACCTCAGATAATTACATGGGTTATGATTTTATATTAGGAGAGGAGATATGTTATTAGAATTTTCAGACTTGCTTAAATGTGGCACCATTATTACTGTAGGATGTAGAAACCTGATCTCTTTATTTAGAGGTTCCATATTGCATTTTATGTGCAGCTGGTGGTTAATCTCACTGCTCCCATGAGCTAACAATACTCCATACACCTCTGACATCGTAATAGTCCGTTTTATTGAGCTAAGTAATTTACTTCTCCTGGAGTGCTAGTGACATTCCCAACATAGAAAAATATACTAATAAATGGAGAGGAAGTCATTACATTCAAGAAATAATTTTACTAAGTAAATATTAATCTATTTGCTACATTAAATATTATGGGTCAATTATTTATTCAGCAATTAAATCATATGGTCGCTGTCCCTGGAAAGCAAGAAGATCAGTATTACACATTAGTATGTACCGCAAAGACTATACATTACTGGTCCAAAAATGTACATTAATAGGTGGATTATTAAAACTCTCTTTCAGCTCTTTTCATTCTAAAATATTTTTATATTTAAAGATGGTCTATGGAATATTTCAAAATATGAAGTATAATGCAAACCTAAGTGTCAGAACACAAGTCTTTTTAAGACTTCCAATGACATCCTTAAAAGGAGTTATTCAGGAATAGGAAAATAGGTTTCATTTTTTCCCAAAACAGCACCACATTTGTCCTCAGGTTGTGTGTGGTATTGCATGGAACTAAGTTGTAATACCACACACAAGCTGAGGACAGACACGATGCTGTTTTTGGAAGAAAATAAATCTATTTCTAGATAAGACATGGTCACACATCTACAATCTGTATTTTGATCTACTTGCTTCTCAGCATAAATTCAAAAACGAACAGGTTGTTAGTATACATTTTGATCAAAAAGTACATGTGCACTTGCCACGTCAAGGCCACCTATTTACAGTGGGTCCTTAACATCCCTAGCATAAAATGGCGTAGCGCTGGGCAGCAACCACCACTGCCGCAACACCAGTGCCCACAGGGGGAACGACCTACTGGCAGAGCAGCGCCAATGCCACTCAAGACAGTCACAGGGCCGCCCCCCCCCACAGACATGGTGCCACGGCAGCAACGGACGCCACACAGCACCACACCAGTGTGAACAGGGTGTAAAAGCTCACTTACCATGTGCTCCCAGTCAGACTGGGAGGCTGCTAGAAATTAAGAGGTCCTGCTACTTTATATAGGGTTGGGCTGAGGGGGTGGGGCAGAGTGTTGAAACAAGTGAAATAAAAAATTACATGGGAACCACTTTAGCTATAGCATAGGGAAGGATTCAGGAACATGCACTAATAGGTAAAGTTTCATCAAAAGTCATGATTGAAACATTTAGATCTGGTAGGTATAAGTGGGGGGTTTTAAACCCATTTAATGGACCGGTGCTTCCATATTAGAACCCCCATTTGATGATTCTGGATAGAAGAGCCAGCTATTTGTTTCCCTTCTCACACCCTATCATTCTTGCACAGACGGTTGTCATCCAGCATGCACTGGCTTATGCTTGTATAACTACCTAATGTTTTAACTATTCTTAAATTTCATCTTTGAAAGATACAAGGACTGTTAACTTCATAGGCTGAGACAGGGCAGTTTTCTTATGGTTTCTCCAAAAATAACCATAGAAAGGCTGAGAAGTATAAAATAAAAAAAAGTTCAAAACTTAGTACAAAAGGAATTTACCTATTATAACGAGCAGTGATTTTTTACAGGCCAGCATAACCTTGATATTTACTGGCAAAGATAGAAAAAAACATTGCCCCTGATATCTATAGTGTCAACTTAAGAATCAAATATTTGTGTAAAAAGTCCCCCTAATAGTTAAAACTGTCAAAGTTGTTTGACAGTGCTAGACGTTCAGCTAATGTCTATGGTCTGCTTTACGACTGCTATCTTACCTTTTGACCTTGAAGCCCTCAGGACCACCAATGTGTTTTTCGGCAGAAAATAATAACTACTTAACAGAGTCTTTATGGAATGTAAAATAATAGTGAACAGTGGTGTTTTCTAACAACGTTACTGACATATTGGAAAAGAGTTGTAGAATATGATGTGAACATTTATGGACTCACAACAATTTTATAAGCCAATTGTAAAAGATTGTGCAGCTATTAAGTTACAGTCACTATTTCCTTATTCATAAGATTTCTTTTAAAAACAGTTTACATAGTGCTTGATGTAACTATACAGAATTATAGTTTACAAAGGATATTTTTACTCTAAACACAGTACAAAGAATATATCCACACACAGGTACTTGAGACTATGGGGTCATATAAAGCCAAATCACTTTGGGAGGAAACCAGTGCAAACAGGATGAGAAAATACAGTAACCCCTTTAAATTACAGTGCCCTCAGGTTACAATACTCAATGGTCTTCCCTGGACCATTATAACTTGAAACCATACTCAACATACAATGCCAGAAACAGTGCGAATCCATGGCTCCTGATGTGAATCCATGGGCATTTCACTGGTAAAACCCCTCTATTGTTAAAGTGCACAGATTTGCATTCTACTAGCGCCAGGGTCAGTTTTAGGCTTCACGTGGCCCTGAGCAAAATCAATAGTGGGGCCCCAAAAGTCATAATAGTGCACTAACCAGATTTGCACATTTTTGGTCACTTCAAAATATCTAAAAAGCTATTGAAAAGTCCCATCAAAATAATACAGAAAAATAATAGAGTTATAGGGATCAGAAAAGTAGAATTTTATATTTTTGTATAGTTCCCCCTCATTAGGTTGGCAGCATAGTTCCCCCACATTAGGATGGCAGCATAGTTCCCCAACATTAAGTTGTAGTTCCCCCACATTAGGTTGTAGTTCCTCCACATTAGGTTGGCAGTATAGTTCCCCACCTTAGGTTGTAGTTCCCCCATATTAGGTTGGCAGCATAGTTCCCCATTAGGTTGTAGTTCCCCCACATTGGGTTGTCAGTATAGGTCCCCCACATTAGGTTGTCAGAATAGTTCCCTCACATTAGGCTGTAGTTCCCCCACATTAGGTTGTAGTTCCCACACATTAGGCTGGCAGTATAGTTCCCCCACATTAGGTTGGCAGCATAGTTCTCCCACATTAAGTTGTAGTTCCCCCACATTAGGCTGGCAGTATAAGTCCCCCCACATTAGGTTGTAGTTCTCCCACATTTGGTTGGCAGTGTAGTTCCCCCACATTAGGTTTTAGTTCCCCCACATTAGGTTGGCAGTATTGTTCCCCCACATAAGGTTGGCAGTATATTTCTCCCACATTAGGTGCAGTATAGTTCCCCCACATTAGGTGCAGTATAGTTCCCCCACATTAGGATGGCAGTATAGTTCCCCCACATTAGGTGCAGTATAGTTCCCCACATTAGGTGCAGTATAGTTCCCCCACATTAGGTGCAGTATATTTCCCCCACATTAGGTGCAGTATAGTTCCCCCACATTAGGTGCAGTATAGTTCCCCCACATTAGGGGGAGTATAGTCCCCACATTAGGTTGTAGTTCCCCCACATTAGGTGCAGTATAGTTCCCCACATTAGGTGCAGTATAGTTCCCCCACATTAGGTGCAGTATATTTCCCCCACATTAGGTGCAGTATAGTTCCCCCACATTAGGTGCAGTATAGTTCCCCCACATTAGGGGGAGTATAGTCCCCACATTAGGTTGTAGTTCCCCCACATTAGGTGCAATATAGTTCCCCCACATTAGGTGCAGTGTAGTCCCCCAACATTAGGTGCAGTATAGTTCCCCCACATTAGGTGCAGTGTAGTTCCCCCACATTAGGTGCAGTATAGTTCCCCCACATTAGGATGTCAGTATAGTTCCCCCACATTAGGTGCAGTATAGTTCCCCCACATTAGGTGCAGTATAGTTCCCCCACATTAGGTGCAGTATAGTTCCCCACATTAGGTGCAGTATAGTCCCCCCACATTAGGTGCAGTATAGTTCCGCCACATTAGGTGCGGTATAGTTCCCCACATTAGGTGCAGTATAGCTCCCCCACAGACATACAGCCTTCAGCCATATACAGGGGTCACAATCTACTGCTATGGCCTATAGGCCATAGCAGTAGGTCCCGGGACCTAAGGAGCAGTGGTCGGAGCACCGAAGATGATGTGCTGGTAACTTACCAGGTTATAGAGCAGGAGGAGTTGCAATTACTAGTTTTCTATAGAGTTGTGGTCTCAACATAAAATGTATAAGCGAAAAACAAAACTCAAGCGAGAAACAAAACAAAAACAAGAATACTGACACTAAATGGAAGACTTTTAAGAATATTTTAAACTCTCACTGTAAGAGGTATATACCTTATGGGAATAAAAGGGTCAGGAATAAAAGAAAACCAACATGGATAAATAAAAATGTTATGGGGGCAACAAATGAAAAAAAATAAAGCATTTAAACTACTAAAACAGGTCGGCAGTGAAGAAGCATTAAAAAGCTATAGAGAAAAATGTAAAATATGTAAAAACAGATAAAAGCTGCAAAAATAGAGACAGAAAGAGTAAAGAGTAAAACTAACCCCAAAATGTTCTTTAACTATAAAAATAGCAAAAAGGTCAAAAATGAAAGTGTGGGCCCTTTTAAAAATTATGAGGAAGAAATATAGACAGGGATCAGGAAAAAGCAAATATATTAAACAAATTCTTCTCCACTGTATTCACCGAGGAAAATGAAATGCCAGGTGAAATACAGCGAGGTAAGGTAAACTCCCCAGTACAGGTCACCTGTCTAACCCAGGAAGAAGTACAGAGCTGTATACAAAAAATCTAAATAGAGAAGTCACCAGGTCCAGATGGCATTTACCCCCATGTTCTAAAAGAATTAAGTAATGTAATAGACAGACCCCTATTTTTAATATTCAGGGACTCTGTAGTGACAGGGGCTGTTCCCCAGGAATGGCGCATGGCAAATGTGGTGCAAACATTTAAAAAGGGGTCAAAAGGTGACCCCGGGAATTATAGAACTGTTAGTTTAACCTCCGTTGTATGTAAATTGTTTGAGGGTTTCCTAAGGGAAGCTATTTTGAAGTATCTTGATAAAAATAAATGTATGACTCCATATCATCATGGTTTTATGAGGGATCGGTCCTGTCAAACTAACCTGATCAGCTTTTATGAGGAGGTCAGCTCCAGACTGGACCAGAGGGAATCGCTGGATGTCATATATCTGGATTTTTCCAAAGCATTTGATACAGTGCCACATAAAAGGTTGGTGCAAAAAATTTGAAGGATTGGGCTGGGGGAGAATGTATGTAAGTGGGTAAGTAACTGGCTCAATGATAGGAAACAGAGGGTGGTTATTAATGGTACTTATTCTGATTGGGTGACTGTTACTAGTGGGGTACCACAGGGGTAAGTCTTGGGTCCTGTTCTATTTAATATATTCATTAATGACCTTGTAGAGGGGTTGAATAGTAAATTAGCAACCTTTGCAGATGATACTAAACTCTGTAAAGCGGTAAACACTATAGAGGACAGTGCACTGTTACAAATGGATCTGAATAGGTTGGAGGTTTGGGCTGGGAAGTGGCAGATGAGGTTTAACACTGATAAATGTAAGGTAATGCACATGGGGAGGAAATTATGTATTAAATGGGAGAACACTTGGGACGACTGACGTGGAAAAGGACTTAGGAGTTTTAGTTAACAGTAAATTTAGCTGTAGTGACCAGTGTCGGGCAGCTGCTGCCAAGGCAAATAAAATAATGGGATGCATCAATAGGGGCATAGATGCCCCCGACAAGGAAATCTCTCCCACGATCTATTTATACCCAGGACTGTATCTATAACAAGGGGGCATCCTCTACGTCTAGAGGAAAGAAGGTTTCTACACCAGCAGAGATGGGGATTCTTTACTGTAAGAGCAGTGAGACTATGGAACTCTCTACCATAGGAGGTGGTCATGGGAAACTCTGTAAAAGAGTTCAAAAGGGGTCTGGATGCATTTTTGGAGAGTAACAACATCACTGGTTATGTATACTAGATTTATAGGGACAGGATTTATTCTTACTGCCATATGTAACCATGCTGGATGTGGATCCTCCGACCTTTGTGGCAGATGACACGGGCCGTATCGGGGAGTGGAGTCTAAGGTGTCGCTGGTCTTCACCAGAGCCCGCCGCAAGGCAGGATGGGCTTGCTGCGGCAGGCAACACCTAGGCCGCTACCCCCGATATGACTCGACCACACAGGTAGCTGGGCAAGACAAGGTACAGATGGATGAGGCAGAGGCGTAGTCGGACTTAGTAGAAGGTCAAGGCAGGCGGCAAAGGTGCGTAGTCAAATAACGTCGCGGAAGGGTCAAATATACGGGTATGGCAAACAGACAATAGGGAACACTTAATCTCAGGCTAGGGGCACTGAAGATCCGGCAGGGAAGAGGGGGAGGAGCTGGCTTAAATAACATATGGGAAGGACCAGGCACCAATTAGCGGTGCGCTGACCCTTTAAATCTGGAGAAGCTGGCGCGCGCGCAATCTAGAGGGTGGGGGCACGCGCACAGGGAACCAGCAGCAGGTAACGAATGGGCCGTAACTCGCATGTGGGCGTGTCCCGCAATGTGAATCATTGTCCCGCTGGGGGAAGGAGGAGGCAAGCGCTCACGGTCAGAGCGCCGGATCGGAGCGCTCGCCGTGACACCATACTTGGAGTCGGGAAGGAATTTTTACCTCTAGTATGAGGTTTTTTTTGCCTTCCTCTGGATCAACTCAGGAGGGACTCATCTATATATATAAAACTCAACGTGTGTGTGTATGTATGTATATATGTATGTATGTGTGTATGTTCCACAAAAACTCTCAAACGGCTAAAGATATTAACATGAAACTTGGCACACATGTTACTTATATGTCAGCAACAAACATAGGATAGGTGATTTAACCCTTACTCACCCCCATTTGCCAGGGGCGGGGCTTATGTTTAAAGTCCCGTGCAAGTCAATGGGAAATATATGTTACCGCATAACTTCCAAACGGCTGGAGATATTTCGATAATACTTGGTCACATGTTACTTATATGTCCACTTAAAATATAGAATAGTTAATTTAACCCTTAACTACCCCCATTTGTGAGGGTCAGAGTTTTTGTTTAAAGTCCCATGCAAATCAATGGGAAATGTATGTTCCCATATAATTTCCGTACGGCTGGAGCTATTTCAATACCTGGTACACATATTACGGCTCAGGATATGAGGACGGGATAGGAGGTCGAGATAGGAGGTCGGGATAGGAGGACGGGATAGGAGGTCGGGATAGGAGGTCGAGATAGGAGGACGGGATAGGAGGTCGAGATAGGAGGTTTAGATATGAGGATGGGAAAGGAGGTCGAGATAGGAGGACGGGATGGGAGGTCGGGATAGGAGGTCGAGATAGGAGGATGGGATGGGAGGTCGGGATAGGAGGTCGAGATATGAGGACGGGAAAGGAGGTCGGGATAGGAGGTCGGGATAGGAGGACGGGATATGAGGACGGGATAGGAGGACGGGATAGGAAGTTGGGATAGGAGGTCGAGATAGGAGGACGGGATTGGAGGTCGAGATAGGAGGACGGGATAGGAGGTCGGGATAGGAGGTCAGGATAGGAGGTCGAGATAGGAGGTAGAGATATGAGGAGGGGAAAGGAGGTCGGGATAGGAGGACGGAATAGGAGGTCGGGATAGGAGGTCAGGATAGGAGGTCGAGATAGGAGGTAGAGATATGAAGACAGGAAAGGAGGTCGGGATAGGAGGTCGGGATAGGAGGTCGGGATAGGAGGACGGAATAGGAGGTCGGGATAGGAGGACGGTATAGGAGGTCGGGACAGGAGGTCGAGATAGGAGGACGGGATAGGAGGTCGGGATGTGGGGTTGGGATATGACAACAATATATGAGGACTGCATATGAAGTCAAAGGCTTCCTCCTTTGTTTATTTTCCTCCCCAACAAGGATTAGGAAGGAAAAACCGGGCAACGCCAGGTACTCAGCTAGTTAGGGATATAGGTTGAACTTGATGGACTCTGGTCTTTTTTCATCCTTATGAGCTATGTTATAAACTGTTATAAAACAAAAAACTAATTTTTCAAGGCAATATTGCTAACAATTAAGCCACCATGCCAAGAGTAAAGGTCAGTTAAAGATAAATGTTGTGGTTTCTCCTGGTTTGCCACTTTATGTAAATCTATAACTATTCACCATACTAAATGCATAATTCCATAAAAAGGATGCAATTATAAAAGAGATCTACAAACACAGAGATCCACAATACAGCCAGGTATATGGTGGCCATACAGGCTGATGGTTGAGTCACTGTTGAACAATCAATTACCTGATGATTGTTTCACAGACACAACCATACACATGGAATTCTGGTCCATATTGGCCAAACTGGTCATACCAATGATCAAGGAGTAAGAGTTGGACAACTTTCTGATTACATTTCTTCCAAAAAGATCCCTTATGGGTGAAAGATATTTCCTGAATAAAAGATCTTACATCCAACTACCAGATAAAAATGTCAAACTCTGCTGACTTCTTATTTAATAAAAATGTTTGATATGTCACAGAGACAGGTCAAAAGTTTTTTTTTTTTTCCTGAGCAATCTTTGTCTTTATGCACTACAGACTTATAACGGATCAGCAAGACTAACATCATGATTTTCCCCGGTGAGAGTGTTAGCACGGAGAGCCGACCAATAAAAACTTTTGACAAATCAAAAGTATATATATATATATATATATATATATATATATATATGTATATATATAAGAAACAGCACCATTATTGTAGTCTCAGACAACATGCTTAGAAGACTTCTCCAAATTCCCAATATTTGATTCTTAGGGTAGGCTATCAATATTAGATTGGTGGAGGGGGGACTTTCACTTGAATGGAACCAGGCTGCAATCCCCTTCTTGGCCACTACCAAATGTACAGCTGACAGGTAAGTACACAAAGCAATGTATACAATGAAAAGGCTGCAGCACTTACCCATATGCCCCTTTATACCAGTGGTTCTTCAAATGGTGGCCCTCCAGATGTTGCAAAACTACAATTCCCAGCATGCCCGGACAGCCGTTGGCTGTCCGGGCATGGTGGGATTTGTAGTTTTGCAGCATCTGGAGGGCCACAGTTTGAAGACCGCTGCTTTATACTGACGATTAGTGGGGCTGATAGGAGTTAACACCCCAAACTCCCCCTCCCCCCTCTGCCCCCACTGATCTGCTATATATGGCCTATCCTAAAGAAAGGACATCTATACTGTGTTCTCGGAAACCCCTGTGACATAGATGAAATTATGTTTTTTTTTTTATCCAATGCAGCCCCTTATCCTATTTTTATCATTAATAAACATAAAAGCTAAAGAGAACTGTCAGCGCCGATGCTGGAGGTATGACTTCCCAGTCTTCAGTCTTGATTCTTTGTATTCATTTACAATCTGTTGCAGTGCTGAGCTTTACAGAACAGATTTCTGACAGTAAGGCCCAGCTTTGCTTCCCTCTAGTGGTGAAATAGTGTAATGTTTACTGCAGCGACCACGAGGTCAAGTACTGTAATAATAAAGAGTTATTCAGACAATTATGTCCCAAGTGCTTTCTAATAACCCTGCACTATTTCCTTCCAGTCTTGATATATATTTTATCATATAACAAGGAATACAGTTTTGCATTTCCGTTGTACAATGCAAATTGAATTGCTTTTGGGAAATTTTTCTTCTGTTTCTTCAAAGTGTCAGTGTTAAAACTGAGTCTCCATTGTAAGTGGGGGGGGGGGGGGGGGGTCCTGGGGGGTGGTCCTGAGGTAGAACATACTGTATAATAAACAAGGGTATACGTACCATAATGGCAGACTATGCGGCTGCTATGGGGCCCTTGCAGAGAGGGGGCCCGTCCTGGTTGGTCTTATATACTTCATTGTAGTCAAATTAATGGAGGGGGGTTATGGAAAGCAAGGAGTAAAGTTGCTTTTAAAGGGGTACTCTGGCCCTAAGACATCTTATCCCCTATCCAAAAAATAGGGGATAAGATGTCTGATTGCGGGGGACCCACCACTGGGGACCCCCGCAATCTCTCATGCAGCACCCACCTGTCTCAGCTGCATGGAGCGACAAAAGCTCCGTGTCTGAAGACTCTCGACCACAGGGCTGGAGTATTGTGACGTCAAGACCCCGCCCCCTTGAGACATCATGCCCCGCCCCCTCAATGGAAGCCTATTGGAGGGGGCGTGACAGCAATTTTTGGTTATTCTTTCTGCTTTCTTTGTACAATTGTTTAATACATACAAAGTTTAAATTAAATAAAACTTAAAAAAAATATATATATAGCTTTGCACTGCAGCATTCTGACCCTATATCTTATTTTTAGGCTCATTTTACACCTAGTGAGCTGTACTTTTAATTGGTACCATTTGGCATTTTGAGGGGAATGGGACTTTGTGATTGCTTTTTATTTTATGTTGTTTTTGGAATGTGTGATGGGCACAACATTTTTATCCTTTTTTTCATTTACAGCATTTATCATGCTGAATAAATAACATTATATATCAATAGTCTGGACAGCCCAGTAAACAGTAATAACAATTTATGTAAATTTTCGTGAATTTAGATTTTTCGAACCTAAAAAAGTTGAGGGGGGGGGGTGATATTTATTCATATTTATTATATTATAGAGTGAAAGACGACCTTATCCAGACCAAATTTTATGTGACAGATTTTCAGTTCACCATTATTCATAGTTTTTTTAAGACAATTCCTATTAAAGACCACTTTTTCGATGCAGTTATGGCTGGTCTTCTCTATGACATTTCATTTTATACTTTTTTTACACACTTTTTTAGAGCCCTCAGGTACAGGTGATCAACTACAGTACATTGTAATACTCTGCATTGTTGTGTACTTTCAGTTTTAGTTTCAGAAGGACCTTAGCTGCCATGACAACCAATTGGCACCCTGCGAAGGCCTGACAGGTGTTGCACCTAACTACCTAGATGCCGCAGTGGTATACAACAGTGCGCCCTACAGTTGGACATTCTTGCCCATTTACTTTTCTTATAAATAAATATATATAAAGTGTGTGTGCATTTTGTAATAAGAATTATCTGTCGCCTGTCAAGTGATTTGGCCTATATGTTACAATTGCCCTATAGAAAGCTATTCTGAAAGCCGAAAATATTACATATACTTTACACAAGTCTAGATTCTTGGCCTTAAAGGGGTACTCCGCTGCTCAGCATTTGGAACAAACTGTTCCGAACGCTAGAGCTGGCTCCGGGAGCTCGTGACGCCATAGTCCCGCCCCCTCATAACATCACGCCCCGCCCCCTCAATGCAAGTCTATGGGAGGGGGCGTGACGACTGTCACGCCCCCTCCCATAGACTTGCATTGAGGGGGCAGGATGTGACATCATGAGGGGGCGGAACTATGACATCACAAGCTCCTGGCGCCGGCTCCAGCGTTCAGAACAGTTTGTTCCAAACGCTGAGCAGCGGAGTACCCCTTTAACCCCTTAAGGACGCAGGACGTAAATGTACGTCCTGGTGAGGTGGTACTTAACTCACCAGGACGTACATTTACGTCCTGTGCATAACCGCGGGCATCGGAGCGATGCCCGTGTCATGCGCGGCTGATTCAGGCTGCTGATCGGAGCCAGGGACCCGCCGGCAATGGCCGATGCCCGCGATCTCGCGGGCGTCCGCCATTAACCCCTCAGGTGCCGGGATCAATACAGATCCCGGCATCTGCGGCAGTGCGCGATTTGAATGAATGATCGGATCGCCCGCAGCGCTGCTGCGGGGATCCGATCATTCATAACGCCGCACGGAGGTCCCCACCCCTTCCTCCTTCCGGCTCCCGGCGTCTCCTGCTCTGGTCTGTGATCGAGCAGACCAGAGCAGAAGATGACCGAAAACACTGATCTGTTCTATGTCCTATACATAGAACAGATCAGTATTAGCAATCATGGTATTGCTATGAATAGTCCCCTATGGGGACTATTCAAGTGTAAAAAAAAATGTAAAAAAATGTAAAAGTAAAAGTAAAAAAAAAGTGAAAAATCCCCTCCCCCAATAACAAAGTAAAACGTCCGTTTTTTCCTATTTTACCCCCAAAAATCATAAAAAAACATTTTTTATAGACATATTTGGTATCGCCGCGTGCGTAAATGTCCGAACTATTAAAATAAAATGTTAATGATCCTGTTCGGTGAACGGCGTGAACGGAAAAAAAAAAAGTCCAAAATTCCTACTTTTTTAATACATTTTATTTAAAAAAAAATTATAAAAAATGTATTAAAAGTTTTTTATATGCAAATGTGGTATCAAAAAAAAGTACAGATCATGGCGCAAAAAATGAGCCCCCATACCGCCACTTATACGGAAAAATAAAAAAGTTAGAGGTCATCAAAATAAAGGGATTATAAACGTACTAATTTGGTTAAAAAGTTTGTGATTTTTTTTTAAGCGCAACAATAATATAAAAGTATATAATAATGTGTATCATTTTAATCGTATTGACCCTCAGAATAAAGAACACACGTCATTTTTACCATAAATTGTACGGCGTGAAAACGAAACCTTCCAAAATTAGCAAAATTGCGTTTTTCGTTTTAATTTCCCCACAAAAATAGTGTTTTTTGGTTGAGCCATACATTTTATGATATAATGAGTGATGTCATTACAAAGGACAACTGGTCTCACAAAAAACAAGCCATCATACTAGTCTGTGGATGAAAATATAAAAGAGTTATGATTTTTAGAAGGCGAGGAGGAAAAAATGAAAACGTAAAAATTAAATTGTCTGAGTCCTTAAGGCCAAAATGGGCTGAGTCCTTAAGGGGTTAAGGGGCAACGTGAGAACTGTGACATATGTCTAGATTCTTGTGCTACTATTTTTATTTAAAAAAAAAAGATTTTTCTTTTGGTTGAATTCAACGAACGTTTTACAATGAACTGAATGCACTGGGAAATTGCAGTCTGTGCCGGTTTTGTGGTTTCCATGTAACAAGAAGCAATAAGAGTGTTTCCTACAGAAGCAGATGGACCTACTAGATTAGTATGTTCGTTTGCAAAGTTCATGTTAAAAAGGGGTTCTGTGGCATAAAAATGCTAGGTTATAATGCTAGTGTGTATAAGGCCTACGGGTTTGGTGACACAAGATCAGTTAAGCAGGTGTCCCATCAAAACCAATGCAAGGTAAAGCACTAGTCATATGAAGAGAAATATATAATTTCCTCATTCTCTCCTTCTTCTACCAGTCCCTGAAATCTATGTATGTACATGCTATAAACAGTCTAAAATGGGAATTCATGTCACTTATTCATTTTCATTTTGCATTTCACCCCATTTCCACTACTTAAGAAGTTATTTCACAAATGCAAACAACACATACTTATGTTTATACACTAGTAACCCTTTTGTTGAATAGGCACTTTCTTTGTAGCTTGCCATGTTCAGTAATTGCAGAAATATAGGCATCATAAGCTCCTATATCTGCATTTATGTTGTCTAGCTAGCTACTGAAGAAGAGACCTAAGGGGGTCCTGAAACACGTATAACCAGTTTTAGTTCAATTTATTACCTTTTAAGACCACCCAGATATTGTTTCATTCATCCTCATCATTTTACCTGCATCCATTATTAACCCAATCAAAGGAGTGCTCCTTTACAATGAGGACGCCACTGGGATCCAGCTACATACTCATCGCTACAGTCAGAACAAGCAGTGCATACAGGTCACTGTGGCAAACATTTGCACACTAGGTCAACCCAGACTACAGTACCTGTAGTCAGTGGCCACGCGCAATTCTTGAGCAATTAGCAGCCAGCATGGGACCTCTGCTACTTCATCTCTGACAATGAGATTATACAGCAATAAGTAGTACATAGGACTTCACAGTATTCCCAGTGTGAGATAGCGGACATAAGATTATATCAAGATCTGTTTAATTGCTACAGAGTTTTCTTTACCAACAGGTTATTTACAACTATGGGCAAACTGTTAGAAATGGAAACAGTATAGTAAATTATATTATGGCAGCCACGCCCCCTCCCATAGACTTGTATTGGGGGGGGCGGAGCCGTGATGTCACAATGCTCCGGCCCCTGTATCGCCGTCATTATGTACAGAGCCAGTTTGCTCTGGGCAGTAATGACAGCGGGTGGTGCAGCCAAGATCCCGAGGGTCCCCAGCGATCAGACATCTTATCCCCTATCCTTTGGATAGGGGATAAGATGTCTAGGGGCAGAGTACCCCTTTAACTAGATTTCCTACTTCTACTATGTATTTATCTGTCCACATGTTAAATTCTATTAAATAGTCATTTATTGCCAATATGTTTATGTTATACTCTCCTATTCATTGTGGCACCTCGGGTATAGGTGTCACATTGCCCAGCTCGATCTATAGGTGATCATCCTCCATTGAGCCTTTCTCATATTTTTGTATTTATTGCCGTGTATTTTATGTTTATTAGTTTTTGTGTGACATTGTAATCATTACCTGGCCTATATTATATAAACCACACCTCTTAGGCATGCTTTCTCTCTTTCCATGAGTAATCCATTGTACAATATGATTGGTAGATGATACCTGTAAATAATGAATAAGATCTTTATGGTAATTTCAAACAATATTGTGGGACATTTAACATTATTTACTTTGGTAAACAAGTTCTGAAGTCATATTTTTTTGCTTTAGTTTTTTTGTTATGTGCTACATATTTATCATACTGTCACAGGGGGGTTGATAAGTGGGGGGAGGGGGGGTTGAATTCGACCATTGAAAACTGAAAATTGCTTAGGTAAGGCTGTTTGCAACTTTTTGCTCACCCACAAAAGTCGCACAAAAAAATGCTTAGTCGCGTGTGTGGCTTTTTGTGCACCCACAGTAAGCAAAAAAAGGGCTCTAAATACCTTGATAAATGTCCCCTTTTATTTTTATGAAATAAAAATTTGTTTGAAGGGATACTCCGGCCCTAATACATCTTATCCAAAGGATAGGGGATAAGATGTCTGATCGCGGGGGGGTCCCATCTCTGAGGACCCCCGCAATCTGTCATTGCGCACCCACCTATGTGAGCTCTGGAGGCTCCAAACGTGTCTGAAGCCTCATGACCACTGGGCCGGAATATCGTGACATCACGACTCTGCCCCCCTTGTGATGTCAAGCCCCGCCCCCCCCCCCCCCCCAATTCAAGCCTGTGGTAGGGGGCGTGACAGCATTATAAATTCCCTTCACTGGAACTAACTAGAATCCCTGAAAAACAACCTTATCTCTCCTCCACCAAACTTTACAGCTGCAACAATGCAGTCAGGCAGGTAATGTTCTTCAGCTGTTTGTCAACCCCAGACTCAGACTGCCGGATAGATAAGAGTGATTAATTACTCCACAGATTATGTTTCCATTGCTCCAGAGTCCAGTGGCGGTGACTTTACACCGCTCCATCTCATACTTAGCATTGTGCTTTGTGATCTGAGGCTGAGTTCACACCACGTTTTTTGCAGTACAGTTCCCGTGTACGTTTTCAATTTGAAAACCGTATGGAACTGGTTTGAAAACCGTATGCATTGACTCTCCATTGAAAACCGTATGCATTGACTCTCCATTGAAAACCGTATGCATTGACTCTCCATTGAAAACCGTATGCATTGACTCTCCATTGAAAACCGTATGCATTGACTCTCCATTGAAAACCGTATGCATTGACTCTCCATTGAAAACCGTATGCATTGACTCTCCATTGAAAACCGTATGCATTGACTCTCCATTGAAAACCGTATGCATTGACTCTCCATTGAAAACCGTATGCATTGACTCTCCATTGAAAACCATATGCATTGACTCTCCATTGAAAACCGTATGCATTGACTCTCCATTGAAAACCGTATGCATTGACTCTCCATTGAAAACCGTATGCATTGACTCTCCATTGAAAACCGTATATCAAAAGATGCATCCGGTTGCATCTGTTTTGCGTCTTGTACGGTTTTGTCCATTTTTTTCCCGTACCCAAAACCTACCATGGTTTTTTTTAACATGGGAGTCAATGGGAACCATAGAGAATTGTATGTGCGTACGGTTCCATACGGTTTGCGCCATGCAGTTTTTGACTTTGCAGATGCGCAGTGCATGCCAAAAGTTTTTTCTTGGAATTTCAATCAAACAAGTGAAACTTTATTTATAATGGAGTGAAAAGTTAAAAACATATAAGTTTTTTTTCTCTTAAAAAACGGATGCAACCGGACATAATTTTTCAAACCATATATGATTTTTAAAAGTATACGGGTTATAATTTGTACACACAGTTTGAAACAGTTTAGTTCGGTTTTGAGGAATCCGTTTTTCATCAAAAACCTGATACGGGAACTGTATTGTAAAAACGTCTTTCATGTAGCAGATTGGCAATGGAAACCCATGCTATGAATCTCCCTGCGATGCAGTTTTTGTGCTGATTGGGTCATCAGATGGTTGGTGACATTTATGAACTCTATGACTTAGAGGTTGGTGACCCCACTGTGTAACTGTACGTCAGTGGTCTCAAACTAGGGACCTCCAGATGTTGCAAAACAACCCAGGATGCCCAGAGTTGAAGTTTTGCAACATCTGGAGGGCTACAGTTTGAGACCACTGCTCTATGTGTTCTGTAAATATTTGTAAGGGCAGTCTGCTCTCTCTCTTAGGGTTCGTTCACACTGCGAATCTCCGCTCGCGGCCACCGCTGAAAATACTTCTGCGGTAGGACCGCGGGGCACTGCACCGTCACCATTGACAGCTATACAGTACTCAAGGAATTCCGCGCAATGAATGAACATGTTCTTTCTTTGCGCAGAACAATTTCAGTGGCGGAATTGTCTGCCGCTGAAATTCCGCAGTGTGAACAGGTCTCGCGGAAGACCCATTCACACTGATGGTACTGGTCACTGCGCAGAATTCTACTCGTGAAATTCCGCGGGAATACCGCAGTGTGAACTTAAAGTGGTACTCCGGTGGAAAACATTTTTTATTCTAATCAACTGGTGCCAGAAAGTTAAAGAGATTTGTACATTACCTCTATATAAAAATCTTAATCCTTCCAGTACTTATCAGCTGCTGTATACTACAGAGGAAGTTGTATAGTTCTTTTCTGTCTGACCACAGTGCTCTCTGCTGACACCTCTGTCCATGTCAGGGACTGTCCAGAGCAGGAGAAGTTTGCTATGTTGATTTGTTCTGCTCTGGACAGTTCCTGACACAGACAGAAGTGTCAGTAGAGAGCACTGTGGTCAGACAGGAAAGAACTATACATCTTCCCCTGTAGTATACAGCAGCTGATATGTACTGGAATGATTAAGATTTTTAAATAGAAGAAACTTACAAGTCTGTTTAATTTTTTTTGGCACCATTTGATCTTAAAAAACTTGTGTTCCACCGGAGTACCTCATTAATGGTCTATTCACGTGCACAGTATTCTGCGCAGATTTGATATGAGGATTTTCTGCTGCAGATTTAAATGTAAACTAAATAACTGGACACAGCTTCAAATCCTGCGCATCAAATCTGCACAGGATACTGTATGTGTGAATAGACCCTAAAATTGATTTTATGTGAGAAATATGGGTAACATAGTAACATAGTTCATATGGTTGAAAAAAGACCAGAGTCCATCAAGTTCAACCTATATCCCTAATGAGTCCCTACTGAGTTGATCCAGAGGAAGGAAAAAAACCCTCATACTAGAGGTAAAAATTCCTTCCCGACTCCAAATATGGCAGTCAGAATAGATCCCTGGATCAACGTTCTGTCCCTATAAATCTAGTATACATAACCAACGATGTATTATTACAGTGGTCCCTCAACATACGATGGTAATCCGTTCCAAATGGACCATCGTTTGTTGAAACCATCGCATGTTGAGGGATCCGTGCAGTGTAAAGTATAGGACAGTGGTCTACAACCTGCGGACCTCCAGATGTTGCAAAACTACAACACCCAACATGCCCGGACAGCCGTTGGCTGTCCGGGCATGCTGGGTGTTGTAGTTTTGCGACATCTGGAGGTCCGCAGGTTGAAGACCACTGGTATTGGAAGTTGTACTCACCTGTCCCCGCCGCTCCGGACCGTCACCGCTCGTCACTGCTGCCCCGGATATCGCCGTCCATCTCTGTCGCCGCGTCCCTGAGGTGTCCCCGACACTCCAGCAAGGCCTCTGCTTCCCCGGCATCCGCACACTCCGTCGCCACCATCACGTCGTTACGCACGCTGCTCCTATTGGATGACGGGACGGCGTGTGCAGCGACGTGATGACGACGATGGAGAGCGCCGACAATGCAAGGGATCCCGAAGAGGACACGCCGGAGCCCCGAGGACAGGTAAGAGACATCACCGGAGCACACGGGGCACCGTAAACGGCTATCCGGCGGCAGCTGAAGCAGTCTGCACTGCCGGATAGCCGTTTATGCGATGGCCCCGACATAAAAAAGCATCGTATGTTGATGCTGCCTTCAACATGTGATGGCCTCTGAGAGGCCATCGCATGTTGAAATTATCGTATGTCGGGGGCCATCGTAGGTCGGGGGGGGTCGCTGTATTCTCCAAAAATGCATCCAGACCCCTTTAAATTCTTTTACAGAGTCCGCATGACCACCTCCTCAGGCAGAGAATTCCACAGTCTCACTGCTCTTACAGTAAAGAACCCCCATCTGTGCTGGTGTAGAAACCTTCTTTCCTCAAGACGTAGAGGATGCCCCCTTGTTATCATCATCGTTGTAAGTGGACACTTTTATTTGTGGGCAAAAATATCACTGCACAAGTGAGAATGTGTATGGAGGAAGAGACGCTTACACAGCATGAAAGAGAATGTGTTTTGTGATGTAAAGTCATTCAGTTCCCAGATAGCTGTATTATTGATGTCTACTAGAGATGAGCGAACTTACAGTAAATTCGATTAATCACGAACTTCTCGGCTCGGCAGTTGATGACTTATCCTGCGTAAATTAGTTCAGCCTTCAGGTGCTCCGGTGGGCTGGAAAAGGTGGATACAGTCCTAGGAAAGAGTCTCCTAGGACTGTATCCACCTTTTCCAGCCCACCGGAGCACCGGAAAGCTGAACTAATTTATGCAGGAAAATTCATCAACTGCCGAGCCGAGAAGTTTGTGACAAATCGAATTTACTGTAAGTTCGCTCATCTCTAATGTCTACAGCCAGGCAGTTGTAGAAGCCTTGAAGTCCTGATGACAAGGATTACAAATCAGACATTCAGAGACAGTGACTCAGCACCTGATGACACCTAAATGCATATTGCCAAATAGTCAAACAGCAGAACAGGCTTCGCTGTCATCGGCGGCCAACCCTGTGCGAGCAGTAAACAATGGAATTAGTCTCCAGAATTCCAGAAGACTATGGCCTCAGGTGAGAAGAGCTGACATGAAACATGAAAGCGTCATTTACAGCCGCCTGAAAGCCTGTTTTTCATCACTTGGGAACACAATATGAGCATTGTTTTACTGGAACTGAAAATAGGAATTGTTCTTATCTTCTAGATCACTTTCTGGTGATTCTTATCTATTGTCTGGTAAGTTTATTACAGAACACGCAATTTGTATAACCGAATAAAGAAAACTGATTGTGAGAATGTGCAGGGACAGCCATGTCAGGTTTGTCTGTTCATACACATGGGCGGAGTGAATAGATTGGTCATGGCTGTATGTACACAGATTTATGGTGAGCTTGGGGGGTGTAGGGTGAAAAGGGGTGTTGCAGAGTAGTGTTGCAGGGTTTAGCATTAACCTTTAACTGTCGTGACGCCAGGGTGAGGGTTTCCTCTATGTAAATGTCCTACCACCACCCGTCCTAGAAACGATAGGGAGGAATAAAGGATTGTCCACAGCAGAAGTAGTAATAAACTGGAAATAACTTTACTGCAGATTTTATGCAGATGATGATAACAAACAGTCTTTTACAGGAGGACCGGAATTTACGCTCCTCACAGGTTGGCTGGGACTTTGTAGTAAATTAAGCTTTGATTTTGCTGTACGCTGTTCCACTGAATTTAGGGGTATGTTTAGGTTCAGTAGTCATGTAGGATTGGTAAGATTTGAGTGGGATTAATTCATGGTTTATAAATCGGCTGAAGTGGAAGGCTTCAGGCCTAGCTTGTCTTGTAGCTGTGATGACAGATCTGCTCAGTTTGGTAGTCTGGAACTAAGAGAGAGATTATTGGATACAGTGCCCTTATATACAGAAGGGGCAGGATCAAAGCTTATTGGTCCCCAAACCTGTCTGTCCTAAACCAAGGTATTATGGTTACATCACCTGACCTAGTCACATGACCCGGAGGTCCTTAAACCTAGCATAACACAATTCACTAGAAATCATGTGACCAAAGGTCATGTACATCAATTAAATTATCATAAAATATATTAAATATATACATTTCTAAATGGCATTATGAGGCGACTAGGGGTTAACCCACCAGGAAAGCACCACCAGCATGGAGGAACTCTGTCTTTACACAAACAGTAAAGGTTTTGTTCACATGTGAAAAAAAGAAACCAAAATCAAAAAGAGCTAAAACATTCATTTATTAAATTCCTTAAAACTTCCATAATTATCAAAAACCAAAAACAAATACATAAAAAATAGGAAAAATGTATATAGGTTCTCCTATGATGAACGAACACCTGTATATATCCCAACGCGTTTCACTGTGTATCCTATGATATACACTAGTCCATCAGAGGATGACAAAAACAGTGAAAAAATATATATACAAATGCACATGGAATGGGGAATGATGTGACAAGATGGTAAAAATATTATTAGACACAACGCTGACACATAAATACACTGTATGCAAAGATATGCACATGACATCAAGCCTTCAATAAATCCCACAGAAGCAGACAAATAGCTCTGCTATCCTGCCATTCTGATATTCTGCCCTTCTGCTCCATGGGAGGTTTATGTCCTCCCTGAACTCGCCTTAGGACACCTACGTTACGGTTTGATAGGTGTACATTTATATTTCTGTATTTTTTGATTATAGATTAGTACAGTGATCCCTCAACTTACAATGGCCTCAACATACAATAGTTTCAACATACAATGGTCTGTTCTGGACCATTGTAAGTTGAAACCAGACTCAACATACAATGTACAGACAGTCCAGATCTGTGAAACGTGTCAATGGCTGGAAGAACTGATCAATCAGAATGGGCAATTTACTGGTAAAACCCCTGTATTACTGAAGTGTATGCACTGCCTGATGTCTGGTAGCGCCCCTTACAGTACAGGGAGGTACAACATGTTCTGTACTCTTTACCTGTACCAGGGTTACCTGCTCCTTTGGACACCAGGTGAGGGCGACTCCATTACTTTTTTTAGGACATTATGTGTTCTGTACAGGACCCTGAAGAAGCTCCTGTCCTCTACATAGACCAGTATTTTCCCAAGCAGGGAGCCCCCAGCTGTTGCAAAACTACAACTCCCAGCATGCCCGGACAGCCTTTGGCTGTCCGGGCATGCTGGGAGTTGTAGTTTTGCAACAGCTGGAGGCTCCCTGCTTGGGAAACACTGACATAGACAGTGATTTACAGCTCCCAGCAGATCTTTCTTACTTTTATATGTAAGGATTTGCTTTATCTATATTAGTTATCTACTTGTTTTTCTTTAATACTCACTTTTTCCTATTTTTGGATGACATTTTGGTGGCTTTAGAACCAATTACCAGGTATCCATACAGTTATGGTCTCAACATACAATGGTTTCAACATACAATGGTCGTCCTGGAACCTATTAATATTGTAACTTGAGGGCGCACTGTATTCCACTAGTGACAGCTTATGGTGGACGGACTGTATCTGCCCTGTATCTAGAGTTATGCACCATCTAGGTAAGAACTACTAGGTGGTGGTGATTACAGTGGCGTTTATATTGGAACCACACTATAGCCATTGTGTTTTGTTTTATTTATATGTAGGTGGCATTGTGATCGAAGCGCCAGCTCAATTAGGACACCTATAGTGTCCAGAGGTGTCAGCGTGGGTGGGCTGTAGGGTCCCCTTTCTGGTGGGAAAACCTTCATGATGCTGCTCCTGCTGGGAGGGGCTTGCTGCTGCTGGGAGGGGCATGCTCCATCAAATCAAGTGCCCCCAAAAGTGTATGCCAATGTTTCCCAACCAGTGTGCTCCCAGCTGTTGCAAAACTACAACTCCCAGCATGCTCAGACTGCCATAGTGAAGTGAAATCCCCAAACTTCTAGACTTCTTGTTATTACTAATTTCAGGTAATGATTCTACATCCAGCTTCTCCCCAACCTTACGGTGCTTACAGGGAACACTTTTAATAAGTACATATGTTACGTATTCTATATGGTACCTTGTTTGAGTCCTGATCTGTAGATAATAATTATAAGACTGTTGACACATTAGTCTTTTTCTTCCTTCCAAGAACTATCATGCCCAAAGCAATGTACAGTGACCCCCCCCCCCGACCTACGATGGCCCCGACATACGATCATTTCAACATACGATGGCCTCTCAGAGACCATCGCATGTTGAAGGCAGCATACGATGCTTTTGTATGTCGGGGCCATCGCATAAACGGCTATCCGGCAGCGCAGACTGCTTCAGCTGCCACCGGATAGCCGTTTACGGTGCCCCGTGTGGTCCGCTGACGATCACTTACCTGTCCTCGGGGCTCCGGAGCATCATCTTCGGGACCCCCTGCGTCGTCGGCGCTCTCCATCGTCGTCATCATCACGTCGGGCGCACGCCATCCCCTCATCCAATAGGAGCGGCATGCGTAACGACGTGATGGCGGCGACAGAGAGAGAAGATGCCGGGGAAGCAGAGGCCTTACCGGAACGTTGGGGACACCCCGGGGACACGGCGACAGCGATGGACGGCGACATCCAGGGCAGCGGTGACGGTCCGGAGCGGCGGGGACAGGTGAGTACAACTTCCTCTACCAGTGGTCTTCAACCTGCGGACCTCCAGATGTTGCAAAACTACAACTCCCAGCATGCCCGGACAGCCGTTGGCTGTCCGGGCATGCTGGGTGTTGTAGTTTTGCAACATCTGGAAGTCCGCAGGTTGTAGACCACTGTCCTATACTTTACATTGCGCGGATCCCTCAACATACGATGGTTTCAACAAACGATGGTCCATTTGGAACGGATTACCATTGTATGTTGAGGGACCACTGTACTGATATAAGGTGTAAGGAACATCTGTCTGACCTAGCTGCCAGATACTGGAATTATTGTAGGTTAAAATACATCGCTTAATAAAAAATCCCTAATATTCTCAAGAAAAATTAATGTTGGAATGACTTGTATAGTGAAGTACGAGGAAGGGCTAAAAAAGCATGTTTGACACAATTCTCTATAAAGGAATTGAATATATAGCTGTCTGTGCTTGTACATTACCGCTCCATTTAATCCAAAGACGTTTGTTCTCCGTTCCAGAAATTAACCTAATTAAGTCCTGTCCTGATGATAGTACAGAGAAGAGAGAGCATGGAAATGGTTTTTAATACATGTATTGTAAATTGTGTATTTAGTTAAGGCTACACAGACGCCAGATATGAACCCCACAGACCACTTTAACACCAAAAAGAAATATGAGGGGTGTCGTTAAAATATACCATTTATTCAAATAAATAGAATATCGAAAGTGCAAATACCCAAGAGTTCGTGGAGACAAAAGAAAAATCCCTCACAACTCCAATTTCCAGGAGAATATACAGTGATCCCTCAACTTACAATGGCCTCAACATAAATAGTTTCAACATACAATGGTCTTTTCTGGACCATCGTAAGTTGAAACCAGACTCAACATACAATGTACAGACAGTCCAGATCTGTGAAACGTGTCAATGGCCGGAAGAACCGACCAATCAGAATGGGCATTCACTGGTAAAACCCCTGTATTACTAAAGCGTATGCACTGACTGGTGTCTGGTAGCGCCCCCTACAGTACAGGGAGGTATTACATGTTCTGTACACTTTACCTGTACCAGGGTTACCTGCTCCTTTAGACACCAGGTGAGGGCGACTCCATTACTTTTTTACTTACAGGACCCTGAAGAAGCTCCTGTCCTCTACATAGACCAGTGTTTCCCAAGCAGGGAGCCTCCAGCTGTTGCAAAACTACAACTCCCAGCATGCCCGGACAGCCAAAGGCTGTCCGGGCATGCTGGGAGTTGTAGTTTTGCAACAGCTGGAGGCTCCCTGCTTGGGAAACACTGACATAGACAGTGATTACAGCTCCCAGCAGATCTTTCTTACTTTTATATGTAAGGATTTGCTTTATCTATATTAGTTATCTACTTATTTTTCTTTAATCCTCCCTTTTTTTCCTATTTTCGGATGGCATTTTGGTGCCTTTAGAACCAATTACCAGGTTTCCATAGAGTTCTGGTCTCAACATACAATGGTTTCAACATACAATGGTCGTCCTGGAACCAATTAATATTGTAACTTGAGGGACCACTGTAGAGGGAATATAATGAAGCAAGACTATTGTATGGATATGTGGTGTGCATATAATCTTTAAGGCAATAAACATCAATTGCATGCGTTACCAACGCGTTTCTGTCCGCATGCAAAAATATTGCTAGCATGGGGACGTCCTCAGGGGAACCTCTGTGCCACCAGACCAACAGGTATCGTCACCAATGACAATTATTAATACGAAGTATAATGCCAAAACCTATCTGCAAGATCAGATGCAAACTCCTATACAGATATACTCAGGCTCATTAGCGTCACATAGCCGCAGGATCATCCATTCAAGATTCAGTGGGGACATCCAGGTATATAGGCATAAATCCCCTGCAATGAATACAAAATGCAATAAATAACAGACCTTACCCCATTTTGAGGCGTCACTTCAGTAACTGAATTCATAATAGTATACTCAAACAGGTTGTGTAATGAATCCGACTTATGACGCTGAGCAATGTGACCAATGGGGTCTGCAGTGACAGGATACCAGGTGCGTGTCCCCACGTTACTGTGCGACGCGTTGTGAAGCCGGTCTGGCCATGATCACATGTCCGGAATTTCCACACGGCACTCCACATTGGAATCCTGTCGGAGATTCCACTGCAGCAGAGTCCCATTGTATTCAGTAGGATTCTGCTGCGCTGTGCACACGGCGGAACTTGGTGCTAGATGTTTTTGCCACGGAAATTCAGATTTCCGTGTCTACAGAAGGAATGAACCGGTCCATTCTTTCTGTGGACTCCCCTCGGAAGGCATAGCTATCTATGAGACGGCGCACTCCAGTGTGGTCTTAGCAATGGCGCGTTATGCCGAGCAGCGCAGTCTGCAGAATGTCCGCGCTAAGGGGGAGATTTATCAAAACCTGTGCAAAGGAAAAGTTGCCCAGTTGCCCATAGCAACCAATCAGATCGCTTCTTATATATTTGACAAGGCCTGTGCAAAATGAAAGAAGCAATCTGATTGGTTTCTATGGGCAACTCGGCAACTTTTCCTTTGCACAGGATTTGATAAATCTTCCCCTAAGATTTTCCATGCAGACATTCCGGACGTGTGAACATGGCCTAAGAAGGATGGCGCTGTCTATTGACAGCCGTGTTCATCTCAACCTTCCATGGCTGTGTCCCTATCTCTACAGAAGGGCATTGTGGACCATACTCCTAGGTTTATTAGGCTGGGTTCACACTACGGTTTGTAATTATGGTTCCGTATACGGCTGGGAGGAGGGGTGGGCGGGGCTTAATCGCGGCACCCACACTCAGCCGTATTCGGGAACCGTAGTTAATGTATGTCTATGGTCGACCACGTTTTTGCTTGCGGTCGGGAAACCGCATACGGCCGAAAAAGCAGCCGACCGGAGGCTGCGGTTCACTCCGGTCGGCTCATAGACATACATTAACTACGGTTCCCTATACGGCTGAGTGCAGGTGCCGCAATTAAGCCCCGCCCACCCCTCCACGCAGCCGTATACGGGAACCGTAATGACAAACCGTAGTGTGAACTCAGCCTTACTCTGGTCTAGCCTGCTATCACCTTCTTCACGTCTCGGCTATCACAAAGGAAAGACACTCGTACTCCGAAGTAAGAATGACATGACAGCCTGTATGCTAACAATGCACATCTTCTTTTCATTCATTTTAAAAGTACAACAAAGTGCCACGTGTCTTAGGTTCAAAGTGGTAAACACAGTACGATTCAATTATCTATAATACGATCTTTGCAGTTAAAGGGGTACTCCGGTGGAAAACTTTTTTATTTATTTTTTTATCAACTGGTGCCAGAAAGTTAATCAGATTTGTAAATTAAGATTTTTTTTTAATAGAAGTAATTTACAAATCTGTTTAACTTTCTGGCACCAGTTGATAAAAAAAAAAAAAGTTTTCCACCGGAGTACCCCTTTAAAAGGGTATTCCAGGCCAAAACTTTTTTTTATATATCAACTGGCTCCGCAAAGTTAAACAGATGTGTAAATTACTTTGATTAAAAAATCTTAATCCTTGGTATAGTTATTAGCTTCTGAAGTTGAGTTGTTTTTTTTCTGTCTAACTGCTTTCTGATGACTCACGTGTCGAGAGCTGTGCAGTTCCTATGGGGATATTCTCCCATCATGCACAGCTCCCGGGACGTGACATCATCATTGAGCAGTTAGACAGAAAACTTCAGAAGCTAATAACTATTGAAAGGATTAAGATTTTTTAATAGAAGTAATTTACAAATCTGTTTAACTTTCCGGAGCCAGTTGATATATAAAAAAAAGTTTTTTCCTGGAATACCCCTTTAAGATCATATATGGTGTAAGGTCTATGCAGCATGCAATGGCCTGGCATACTGTGCCCCAGCTGCTCATTGTGTGGGGTATGGTCACAGGTGTAGGTTGCATTAATAGAGAGGAAAAAGAACATTAGCAATTCCTTGTTACCGCATTGTGTACATAGTGAATTCTCTGTGTGTGGCCATATTCAGTCATCCATCAGCTTACACAATAAAAAGTCCCTCGAAGAACTGCTACATTCAATAAGAAGCTAACAGTTCTGGTCTTCTACTCAGTTCAAAGGGTAAACATGAATGGTTTCCAGAGGTGCTGCACATACCGTATTTTTCGCCATATAAGACGCACTTTTTCTTCCCCAAAACTGGGGGGGAAAAGTTGGTGCATCTTATCTGGCAAATGCACCCCTATCACGGCGGTCCCTGCGGCCATCAACGGCCGGGACCTGCGGCTAATACAGGACATCATCGATCACGGTGATTCCCTGTATTAACCCTTCAGATGCGGCGATCAAAGCTGACCGCCGCGTCTGAAGGGAAAGTGACACTAACCCGGCTGCTCAGTCGGGCTGTTCGGGACCGCCGCGGTGAAATCGCGGCGTCCCAAACAGCTTACAGGACACCGGGAGGGCCCTTACCTGCCTCCTCGGTGTCTGCTCCGTGCCGGGATCCCCTGCATGGCCGGCGCTCTCCTTCGACGTCATCACGTCGTCGCGCACGCCGTCCCGTCATCCAATAGGAGCGACGTGCGTAGCGGCGTGATGACGACGATGTGATGACGGCGACGGAGAGCGTGGATCCCGTGGAAGAAGACGTCCGGAGCTTTGGGGACACCACGAGGACACGGCGACAGCGATGGAGCGACATCCAGGAAAGCGGTGACTGGTCCGGAGCGGCGGGGACACGTGAGTATTACCTCCTATACCAGTGGTCTTCAACCTGCGGACCTCCAGATGTTGCAAAACTACAACTCCCAGCATGCCCGGACAGCCGTTGGCTGTCCGGGCATGCTGGGAGTTGTAGTTTAGCAACATCTGGAGGTCCGCAGGTTGAAGATCACTGTTGGGTTCAGAATCTTTTTTTTCTAGATTTTGCCCCTTTAAAATTGGGTGCGTCTTATATGCCGGTGCGTCCTATAGGGCGAAAAATACGGTATATTCTAGTATTCTGTATATTTATAGTCATCAACCATCTTATGGGTTCACAAACTATACCAAAACCCACAGAGGAAGCATAACCATGTTAGAAAAAGATGTCAGAATATATTACATTTAATTTGTTTAACCTCTTGAGAGCTGTTACAGCTTTAATGAGAGAAATGCTGACCACAACTTTTTTTTTTTTTTTTTATACATGTATACATGTATCTGGTGCATCTGCAGCCTGTTTTCTATAGTTACCGTATATTAGCAATACCAGGGACAATGACACACATGCCCTGTGCCCACTGTAAAGGTTGTCTATTCAGAACATCTACACTTCTTCTTTATTATTACACCCATCTTTTTGCTGTTATTGAGCATATAGGTCAGATCATTAATAAATATTAATAGTTTATTGGGGGGACTGACCCATAAAATTGTCAAAAGTGATGGGTATAAAATCCGCATTAAAGGGGTACTCCACTAATCAGCATCTGGAAAAAAAACTGTTCCGAACGCTGGAGTCGGCGCAGGGAGCTCATGATGTCATAACCCCGCCCCTCATGGTGTAAAACCCCGCCCCCTCAATGCAAGTCTATGGGAGGGGGCATGACAGCCATCACGCCCCCTCCCATAGACTTGCATTGAGGGGCGGGGCGTGACATCATAAGGGGGCAGGGCTATGACGTCACAAGCTGAAATACCCCTTTAACGTATCAAACAGTTTGATCGATCATGGTCTGGGTGATCTTCACCAAGTATTACATTTAGCTGGGAGAAGCACTTGGCTAGGCACTTCACTCCCTGGCTTGCTGCAGGAGACAGTCTCTTCGTAGGCTAATAGAGACCGTATCCTGCAGCGAGAAGTAAAAGGCAGTGATTAAGGGAGTAAAAAGTTTAGTCAACCGTTACTTCTGGCTGTATCTAATAATTGGTGTGAATTATGGGGGTATTCATGAATAGTGGTGTAGGTGAACATCTTTTTACCCCATTAATTCATGTGGTGGGAACTGTGTACCTGCACCAGATTTATTACACGGTGAAGAGCATATGATAAATCTGGTGCTGATCCCATTTCTTTCATCAGGACACCACTTGGATATTACCATGATAAATTCCTGACCACTGCATGATATGGATGGAAATCACCACTTGATATCTTCTTTTACAAAAATCGCAATGAAAAGTCTCTTAACAGCATCTAAGACAAACTGTGAGACAAATTTACCCCACAATACCAGGGTAAAACCAATGATAAATTCCCCTCACTGTCTCTTTTTTAAAGTGACAGTTCCCAATGGAACTGTCTGTTGCTGCAATTTTGAAGCCCATTATCAGTGGGAGGTGTTATCATCTCGGACTCGGCTATATGTCATTCTAGCTGGGCGGAGCGGCCGCCCGGCTCATGAATATTCATGAACTTATCCTCGTAATCTAACTCCTTTTTCTAGGTCTGGTGGGGAGGACCGCGCATGAGGATAAGTCATGAATATTCATGAGCCGGGCGGCAGCTCCGCCCAGCTAGAATGACGTGTGGCCGAGTCCCAGATGATAACACCTCCCACTGAGTCCCAAGCCAGGGAATAACAGAAAACTAAAAATATAGATATCTGAAGAACCACTGAACCATTTTTAACCAGGTAAGAAGCGTTTTAATCAGGATCACCCGCACTACATGTGTAACAGGTTTAGTGCGGGTGATTCTGATGACAGATTTCCTTTAAAGCTAAAAGGAAGCACAGAGTGTAAATGGTGTGCCCAAGGTGGGTTTTGCTTAAGATTAAATGGGCACTCTCATTAAAACTAATTTATGCACTCCTTATGGTAAATAAGAAACCTTTCTAATATACTTTTTAAAATAAATGAAGTTTTCTATGTTTTATTTGTGTTTAAAAGCTGCCACTAGGTGTCTCCCTACTTGTCCAGAGCACATTTCCCCTCATCTCTTGCACAAACGTTGGACTCCTGCTGGCCTTGCAGAAGTCCAAAATCAGGAAATGCAGTCTGGAGTACTGAGCGGGGTGTGTCCAGCCTTATCCAATCATAGCTCTTCTCACATTTAATGGCCGTTTGCTGTTGGGTGCAGAGTAAAGGAGGAAGTTCTCCCCTGTAAGGCTTCAGATGATGTCACACCTGCTGGGGAACGCCCCTTCCCAGTCTGTGAACCTGAACCAGAGGCTGAGCAGAAAATACAGAGCAATATCAAGGTAGAACACTAAAAAAAATATACAAATAAAGGCAGGGGGTGGTTTATCATGATGGGGGCAGTGAGCTGGGAGGTTCATAACATTTAGCAAGTTAATAAGAGGTACGCTTTAAGGGACCAATGACACATTGCTACTGGAGCATTCATTTGATATCTTTGAATAGTACTTTTATCTATGTAACCTCTCATTTGACTTTTTCCTCCCTCACATCATGTCAAAGGCTAGTCCCAACAGTACTGTAGCACATGCGTATCATATATGGCATATATGAACAAATATACCCGTACTGACCATGCAGTAATATGAATGCATTTAACACACATAGATCCAGTTTCCCCCACACTTAGTCCTAGTTACAGATTCCCTTCTGGTATCTCCGGTCATCAATACTTCCTTACTGCATCTGTCTTGGATAATACGGCAATTCCTGTGCCATTAGTGAGGGGAAATAGCTCACATACTTCTAAAGGAACCATTGTACATAGAATAGAGAGCCAAACAGATGCAGCTGTCTACTACTTTAAACAAGATGGCTTTTTAGGACAGAGAAAGTTTAGAACAAAGTGCTTACAGTGTACCTAATCTTTTTAACATCTCTGACATATCACTAGGACAGGTCAATAGTGTGAATTGGTGGGGGTCTGGGTGCTGAGACCCCCACCGAATGCTAGAATCAAAAGGCAGAAGCATGTGGATGCACACCCTGTGCTCCTTCAGCTCAGCTTTATGCAGCTAAAGTGAGTGGTAAATAGTTAGAAGTTCACACTACAGAATCTGCAGCCGCAAAAATTATTGACGGAGATTCCAAGTGCGGCCAGCAGACACTAAATCAGCCGGCGCTAGGACCGTGTGGACATTGCTGTTCCGATAGACGGCAATGTCTGCAGCATGGATTCCAATGGGACATTGAGCAAGTTCAATGCTCTGAAAGAGTGGGAATGGGGTAACGGAAAACACAATGGGGGATATTTATCAAAGTTGTCTATGTCCCCTGTCTATTGTGCGCCTAATTTATCAAATGGCGCACGGCTCTTGATAAATTCTGCGCACTGACTTCAGGATCTATGCTTTAGACTGTAGTTAAACCTGCTCCAGCATGGTCTGACATTTCGGCCAATGCGACTTGTTGCTGAAAAGTCGCTTTTGATAAATTCAGCACCAATGCATTTTTCTGTCTAAAATAGCCTAAAATGCATCATGTTCTAAAAATCCTCTAAAGCAAAAGTTGCACGTATTTAGACTGCGACTTTCTGTGCGACAAATATAGACAGAAAAAAACAGTCTAAATCCTTTGATAAATCTCCCCCATTGACTCACATTTTATCCTCAGGCAGCAGAATTTGACAGAAATTTAGAAACAGAATTCTGATCGGATAATCTGTAGCATGACCCCGATCTTATTGTAAAAGTGTATGGGACTTACAGTATACAGTATTGCCTCAAGTGCCGTAGAATTCCATTGTAATTCTGTGTATATGTGTAAAATCTAAAAATGTTGCAGTATCTTGTAATACCTTTTTTTATTGAACTTCCAGAATTTTGTAGACACAAGCTTTCGGGATTCCTACCTTTATCAAGTCAAATGCAAATCTCCAAGAGATTTGCTTTTGACTTGAAAAAGGGAGGAATCCCGAAAGCTTGTGTCTACAAAATTCTGGTAGTTCAATAAAAAAGCACACACACACACAACTGAAAAAAAAACTATATATGTGTAATATACATATATATATATATATATATATATTATATATATATACATATATACATATATATGTGTGTGTATTTATCTATTTATATAAATATAACTATATCTATCTATATATGTGTGTGTGTATTTATATTATATATAAAAATATAAACACACAAAAGGTCATGGCCATAAATGTTGACACCCCTGAAATTTTTCAAGAAAAAGTATTTCTTACAGAAATGGATTGGAGTAACGTGTTTTGCTATACACATGTGTATTCCCTTTGTTTGTATTGGAACTAAACCAAAAAAGGGAGGGAAAAAAGCAAATTGGACATAATGTCACACCAAACTCCAAAAATGGGCTGGACAAAGTTATTGGTACCCTCAACTTAATAACTGAAATCAGTTGCTTCCCATAACCATTAATAAGCTTCTTACACCTCTAAGCCGGAATGTTGGACCACTCTTCCTTTGCAAACTGCTTCAGGTCTCTCTTATTGAAAGGCGCCTTTTCCCAACAGCTATTTTAAGATCTCTCCACAGGTGTTCAATGGGATTTAGATCTGGACTCATTGCTGGCCACTTCAGAACTCTCCAGCGCTTTGTTGCCATCCATTTCTGGTGCTTTTTACATGTTAAGGGTCATTGTCCTGCTGGAAGACCCAAGATCTCTGACGCAAACCCAGCTTTCTGACACTGGGCTATACAGTGTGACCCAAAATCTATTGGTAATCCTCAGATTTCATGATGCCTTGCACACATTCAAGGCACCCAGTGCCAGAGGCAGCAAAACAACCCCGAAACATAATTGAACCTCCACCATATTTCACTGTAGGTACTGTGTTCTTTTCTTTGTAGTCCTCATTCCGTTTTCGGTAAACAGTAGAATGATTTACTTTACCAAAAAGCTCTATCTTGGTCTCATCTGTCCACAAGACGTTTTCCCAGAAGGATTTTGGCTTACTCAAGTTCATTTTGGCAAAATGTAGTCTTGTTTTTATGTCTCTGTGTCAGCAGTGGGGTCCTCCTGGGTCTCCTGCCATAGCATTTAATTTCATTTAAATGTTGACAGATAGTTCGCGCTGAAACTGATGCTCCCTGAGCCTGCAGGACAGCTTGAATATCTTTGGAACTTATTTGGTGCTGCTTATTCACCATCCGGACTATCCTGTGTTGACACCTTATAAATTTATGTTTTAAGTAATTGCTCTTCTGTCCACGCCCAGGGAGATTAGCTACAGTGCCATGGGTTGCAAACTTCTTGATAATGTTGCGCACTGTGGACAAAGGCAAATCTAGATCTCTGGAGATGGACTTGTAACCTTGAGATTGTTGCTATTTTTCCACAATTTTGGTTCTCAAGTCCTCCGACTGTTCTCTTCTCGTTCTGTTGTCCATGCTTAGAGTGGTACACACAGACACACAAAGCAAAGGCTAAGTGAACTTCTCTCCTTTTTATCTGCTTTCAGGTGCGATTTTTTTGTAATGCCCACACCTGTTACTTGCCCCAGGTGAGTTTAAAGGAGCATCACATGCTTGAAAATCTTATTTTCCACAATTTTGAATGTGTGCCAATAATTTTGTCCAGCCCATTTTTGGAGTTTGGTGTGATATTATGTCCAATATACTTTTTTCCTCCCTTTTTTTTGTTTACTTCCAATACACACAAAGGGAATAAACATGTGTATAGCAAAACATGTGTTACTGCAATCCTTTTCTGTGAGAAATATTTCATTTTCTAGAAATATTTCAGGGGTGCCAACATTTACGGCCATGACTATGTAAAATCAAAAAATGTTGCAGTACTTTGCAATACCTTTTTTTTTTATTGGACTGACAGAATTTTGGAGAAACAAGCTTTCGGAATTCCTCCCTTTATCAAGTCAAAAGCAAATCTCTGCGAGATTTGCTTTTCACTTGACAATGGGAGGAATCCCGAAAGCTTGTGTCTACAATATTCTGTTAGTCCAATAAAAAAAAAAAGTATACACACACACACCTGAAAAAAAAAAAAAAAAAATTAAGTATGTATAAATATATATACACACACACACACACACCCCATGCTATAGTTATACAGAGCAGTTATGAAGGGACACTGTTTGAATAGCCGTGTGCTTCTGCCCCTTTATTTTAGCCAACGGCGGCGGTCTCAGCACCCCAATACAAACTTCTGACATGTCACTATAACAGGTCAAAGGTTTGATCAAATGACCAGCTCACTTTAAAATCTAGATCTAAGCACTCCTGGGACACAAACTACGTGATGTACTTACTCCTCATTCTTAGGCTACAGTCACACACTGGAGTTTTTTTTTATTGCCACTGCAGTATTTGAGCAGAAAGAGTGGACAGGTTATTTTGCTCAACAGGTAGCAAGATCTGCATATGTAAACTTACCCTAAAAAACCTGTTGTGTGCGATGACAGCCTTAGGCCAATGTGCTATGCGGTTCACAAAGTCTGGACCCATTTCGATTATATACAAACTCTTTATGACATGTGCTCAGTACCCGCCATGACTGTACTTTAGTGACATCAGTACAAGATACTGCTGTGTTGTCCATTCACTTGAATGGGACAATCTGGTATCTTGTACCACTGCTACTAAAAGTGAAGCGAGGAAAAGGGAAGAGTAGCAGTAAACACTGAAGAGGCAGCAGCACTCGCATAAGCACCATGGCCCTTCCAAAGAGCTGATCCACAGGGGAACGGGAGTTGGATTTCTGACAGTTATATCAATTACCTTCGATAACTTTTTTTTTTTAAAGAAAACTTTCTTTTAACTTTTAACACCCCTAAGGCCTTGTTTACATCTCTGTCCAAGATTTTCAGGCTGTTAACATGCTGGAATGTCCGCCTGAAGAATCTCTGTGTGGACATTCCGGACATTGCGGTGTGCCTGCACAATATGCAGGCACTAGGACCACACAGGAGTGCGCCGTCTCAGAAGGCTATGCATTCCGTGTAGACTCCGTACAAAGAATGAAAATTGAATTATTTCCTGCAAGGAAATTCCACTGTAAGCAAAGAGCAGCAGAATCCAGTTGAATTCAATGGGACTCTGCTGCAGTGGAATTTTCAAGTGGAATTCCGCGCAGAAATTCCAACATGTGAACATGACCTCATTGTTCTGTCCCTCATAGAACAATGAAAATTACACCAGTACCAGATTAGTTAAAAGATGGAAACTCAGGGTGCATGACAGAACAGACCTGGTGTCTGGCAAGGAGTCTCCAACATAGATGTGAACAGGGCCTTATAAAAAAAAAAAAAAAAAAAAAAATAAAAAAAAATTGTATATACGGTAAACAGGATGCAAAAACATGGTGCATCGTAAAGAATAGCAAGATTCTGAGTTTTAATAAAAAGATGTTCTGCAATTTTTATTTTATGGTGAATACAAATATTTACTAAACCATACAGGATAGGTCTATATAAAATCCCTGTATTTTTTCTAGGGATCGACCGATATCGATTTTTAGGGCCGATATCTATAATCTGTGACCTTTTAGACCGATCGTCGATAACTTATACGGGCGCTTTAAAGCAATGAACTGCAGCGGCTTTTGCGGGGCCAGAGACCGCCGCCGCCCGCTTCTCTCCCCCTGCCTGTCCTGGGGTCCTCCCTAGTCCAACCACCACCGCCCCATTGCCTCCCCCATCCCCGGTTTTATAATTACCTGTTCCCGGGGTCCGTGCTACTTCTGGCTCCGGTGGCGTCCTGAGCTGTCACTGTGCACACTGACGGTGATGTCGCGTTGAGGACGTCACTCGTCATTGCGCTGCGCAGCACGACGCAGGAGCCAGAAGTAGCGCAGGCCCCGGGAACAGGTAATTATAAAACCGGGGATGTGGGAGGCAATGGGGCAGCAGTGGTGGCGGTCTCTGGCCGGGGAGGCGGGGCATTATCGGCAATGTAATTGCCGATACCGATCATATCTAAAATCGTGAATATCGGCCGATAATATCGGCCAAACCGATAATCTGTCGATCCCTAATTTTTGCCTCTCATTGCTATTCTACAGAGGAAAAATTCCATGTTGTAAATATCAGCCATTGGAAAAAGTATTCATTTTTAAGGATCTATTCCATTTCTTTATTGTAGCAGTTCTATAACTTCTAAGATCATACATTAAACAAATACCACTCAAAACACAAAATCTGATAAAAACACTTTTATTTTCAGATAAGCTGCAAGATTTCAACATTTTTCTTTTTTAATAAAATAAAAGTGTATCAGTTTTAAATATGCTGATGGTGTATGCTCTTTCCAAGCGCCGACAGGGCACCCTTGTGCATCTTTCTCAATACTTCGTGTCGGACAGACTCAAATATAATATCCAGAAAATGAGAGAACAATGTGCAGTGCAGGCAGCTGCCAGAGAGAGAATACTGTGACCTTTAGCAGGTAAAACAAGGCGCATGGTTTTAGCATATTGGAAGTGAAGAGGTACAATGACATTTTCACTTTCACCATCGCCACTTTCACCATCATTTGTTTCCACTCTGCCAGAGCACAACGATATACGATTTAATAGACAGTTCTTTATTTCAATTGTATTTCTTTATTTTTTATTTATTTATTTTTTTTACAAAACTGCAAAAAATCCAGCTTGAGTAAAAAAACAGAATCTTTTGGTCTGCTGTGCAGCAATTCTTTATACTTCCTAGTAAAATGTTACAATTACATCTTCTGTTTCCAGTTTGCTTATAGATGTGCGTACGCCATATTGGCTTGGAATAAATCCATAAATACACAGAGAAAGTTTTACAGAGATACATGCATGCACAGATCTACCAGATGAAGGAACTCAGAGAGTAGAAAGCTAAAGAGATGATATCAAGGCGAAGACCTAGTCATCCTTGTCCTTGGCACCGTGCTTCAGGATGCGTGTAAACTCAATGTAGTTAAAATTGCCCTTCTTGTCGATTGGTGCCTCTCTGAACAGCTCGTCCACCTCCTCGTCCGTGAATCTGTCCCCCATCGTGGTCAGCAGCTCCCTCAGATATTCTTCAGGAATATGACCTGCACAGACAGAACAAGTTATAAAATATTAAGACCTCTCCTACTAATGCCAGGCAAATATTCATTTTCTTAATATTTGCCAAAAGACCATTTTGTAAATACGGTAGATCAAGAACTTTGTGTCCCTAATAATATATATACACATATATACATACACATACATACATGCATACAGTGGTCCCTCAACTTCCAATATTAATTGGTTCCAGGACCCTAACCTACAAACAGCGAGGGGAAGACAAGATGAAATACACAAGAACAAGTCCGTCAATGCAATTTTGCGTACAATGGAGATCAAAACCTGTCCAGAGGAAAATTTGCTAAGTTGGCCATAGCAACCAGATTGCTTCTTTCATTTTTAGAAAGGCCTCTGAAAAATTAAAGAAGCGATCTGATTGGTTGCAATGGACAGGGTTTGGTTGCTATGGACACATTTTAAAAAGTGATGGGCCATTAAAGGTATAGTCCGCTGCTCAGTGTTTGGAACAAACGCTTATAGCCGGCAGCTCGTGACGTCATAGCCCCGCCCCTCATGGAGTCACACCCCGCCCCCTCAATGCAAGTCTATGGGAGGGGGACAGCTGTCTTGTATTGAAGGGTCGGGGCATGATGTCATGTGGGGGTGGGGCCATGATGTCACAAGCTCCCGGCTTTAAGCTTTCGGGACATTGTGTTCCAAACACTGAGCAACGGAGTACCCCTTTAATATCACATCGTGGGAGTCCAAACAACTAATAACTCAGCTTTGAAAAGGCTGCGACACAATACTACAGCTCCTTTTATCCCTGATACCAAGTGCCATTGCAGGACAAGCAGATGGAAATATTGGAGAGGATTTGGTCCTTGCACAAGCATCGAGGCTTCTTATAGCTGATCAGCAGTATCAGTGACATTTTGGGATACATGCAATAAAAATAAAAAATACTTTTTGTTTATTTTGGTTGGTGGAGGACGCTGTTCTCGTTTGTACATGCAAACAAGTACGTTTTAGAACAACCCTAGCATGTTCTCAGTTTTACTGCTTTTTTTGCAGGACGTCCTGCAGTTTTAATGGTACAACTTTTGGGGCACTTAGAATTATATATTATATATATTTGAGGTACAGTGGAAACAAAATCAGGCTTCATTTATTTTTTCACGGTGCGTTCCCACCTGGCGTATACAAAGCGTAATTCATACTGCGCAAAATTTACAGCAGCAACAGGAAATACGCTGCGTATTCCTCGCTCACTATACACACACAGGGCTTTCCGGTGGCAGCCCTATGTGTGCAGGGAGTTTTGGAGGCGGAGCCGCACGTCAGTCACGCCGGCACACGGCCCCGCCTCCAAAACTCACTACACACATAGGGCTGCCACCGGAAAGCCCTGTGTGTGTATAGTGAGCGAGGAATACGCAGCATATTTCCCGCTGCTGCCGTAAATTTTGCGCAGTGTGAAATACACTGTGTATACGCCAGGTGGGAACGCACCCTTAAGCATGCGCGGTTCTGGACAAATAGTAAGTTAGCATCTTGGAAGCAGGCAAAAAAAAAAAAGAGGAGCGGTAGAAATGGGAGCTGCAGAGAGACTGGCTTTAGGTATCATTTCTACAGCCCAAGCACTATAACTTTTTTAAATCAGTAGAATACCCCTTTAAAGGTGTTTTTTTTTTTCCCTTCTTGACCTCCTGGAGGACTTGAAGTAGTGAACTCTATGTAGCTTATTAGTTGGCCAAACAGACAGATGCTTATGGCGACCTGAGGGCCTTATGTAGACTCCCCAGCTACCAAGGGAACCAATCAGCACTTTGTGATCCAGTCTAGCTCCGTATATGTCATGGTCACTATTGATCATGGCATCTTAGGGGATAAATGGCCAGGATCAGAGGTTTTATTTCATCCCATCCATTACAGCAGGGGCCAGCTGTCAATCACAGCCAGATTCCCACTGTTGACCACATGGTTACTGCTTCTGTGCCAACATACCACAACCTACAGCAGGAGGCCTTAAAAGCATTCTGTCACCTCCAAGCCCAACCCCCCCCCCCCCCCTCAGTAAATAGTTTAAATTATGCAGGTTCCAAAGTGGTAATCTTTATGTTTCAACTCTATTGCATTCTTTTGCTGTAAGTCTGCAAACAGGTATATAGGGAGGATTACTTGGCTCCGAAATATAGCAGAGAGGACTACTTAGACTCCTATGTTTGCATCTTATAGCTAGATAATGCAAGTAAGTTATCAACTACAGACCGGAGATAAGCATATTTTAACCTATACTGTTTAAATACATTTAGGGGGGAGTTTTGGAGGCAAAAGTATCTTTAACCCTTTAAGAACAGACCCATTTTTTACCTTAACTCCTTAAGGAACAGGCCATTTTACACCTTAGGACCAGAGCGTTTTTTGCACATCTGACCACTGTCAATTTAAACATTACCGTATTTATCGGGGTATACCACGCACCGGCCTATAACACGCACCCTCATTTTACCAAGGATATTTGGGTAAAAAAAGTTTTTTACCCAAATATCCATGGTAAAATGAGGGAGCGTGTGTGCGCGTGTATACCCCGATACATCTCCAGGAAAGGCAGGGGGAGAGAGGCAGTCGCTGCCCGCTTCTCTCCCCCTGCCTTTCCTGGGGTCTAGAGTGCTGCTGCCGGCCCTTCTCACCCCCTGGCTATCTGCGCCGCTTCCCGTTCTGTCCCCCTGATTATCGGTGCCGGCGCCCCATTGCTGGCGCCGATAGCCAGGGGGAGAGAAGCGGCGCCGACAGCCAGGGGGAGAGAAGGGGCAGCGGCACCCATTGCCGGCGCCGCTGCCCCGTTGCCTCCCCCCATCTCCGATTGCATAATTACCTGTTGCCGGGGTCGGGTCCGCGCTGCTTCAGGCCTCGGGCGTGCGTCCCCTGCGCCGTTGCTATGCACGGCGCGGCACACTGACGTCATGCGCCGCGCCGTGCAGCACATAGCAACGACGCAGGGGACGCACACCGATCAGCCAGTCACTGGAGACCCGATTGACCCGGAATCGCCGCAGATCGCTGGGCTGAATTGTCCAACGATCTGCGGCCATCGCTGACATGCGGGGTCATCATGACCCCCCTGGGCTATATGCCGCGATGCCTGCTGGGCGATTTCAGCAGGCATTGGGCACCGGCTCCGCTCCAGATGGCTTCTGGGGGCCGGGAAAGCGCATGACGTTCTCATACGTCATGTGTCCTTAAGGACTCGGAAATGGAGACGTATGAGAACGTCATGTGTCCTTAAGGGGTTAATGACCAGGCTCTTTTTTTTTTTTAATTTGACATGTGTCTCTTTAAATGGTAATAACTTTTGAACACTTTGTCTGAGAGGAGCGATTCTGAGATTGTTTTTTTTGTGACATATTGTTCTTTATATAAGTGATGCATTTTTGTTGACACAAAGTATTTTTTGTGAAAAACTCCAAAATATTGTTACAAACTGAAACATTTCTGGCGTTTTTTTAATGGTGTTCACTGCGTGATAAAAGTGATGTTATATTTATTCTGTGGGTCGGTACAATTATGGCGATACCATGTTCTTTTTCCTTTTTCTGAGCAAAATTATTTTTTTTCCCCTTGTGTTATGTTTTGACAGCCGTAACTTTATTTTTCATCCGACATCAGTGAGTGCTTATTTTTTGCGGAATGAGCTGTACTTTATTGGTCTAATTTTTGCGATACCTGCTACCTTTTGATCTTTTTTATTCCGCTATTTGCACCAAAACTGGCGGATTTAGCGTTTTTTTTTTAAAAAAAAAAAGGCTTTCACCGTGCAGCATAATTTACATTATAGCTTTATAATACACGTCATTATGGACGTGGTAATACCTAATATGTATATTATTTGTGTTTTTTTAGGACAATACAGGGCTTTTATTAATTTTTTTACACTTTATATTTTTATTGAAGAACTTTTTATTTAATTTTTTTCACTTTATACAAGTTCTACTATACATTTGTACTGCAGCACAGTATGACCCGATCAGCTGCACAGCTGCAGCCTCTGGCTGGATCTCACAGACTTCCGTAGCTGGCAGACAGGAGGTCATCATGTGACTTCCAGTTGCCATAGCAAGCAACGGCAACCCGCGATCATATCATCACGGCACCCCCCCCCCCCCCCGGTCAACAGCATAGATGCCGTCAGGATTGATCACGGCATCTATGGGGTTAATCCTGCCAGGACCGGCGTGATCGCAGCCCCGGCAGGTCCCCTGCTATGATTGACAGCTGGGTCCCGCTGGCGATCTCCTGAGCTGCCCGTGTATGCATACGTCCCATAACAGGAAGCGGTTAAGGTATTCTAAGATGTGCATGAACAATATTCACCATTAAGGGTCTATATGTACAGGATCCGGTGCATATTTCATGCGCAGGATTTGTAGCTGCAGATTTGATGTTGTGTTAAGTCATTTAGTTCTCACTGAAATCAGCAGCTTCAAATACATGCAGGACACTGTATGTGTGAATGCACCCTAGGGTAACGTTCACACGTACAGGATCTGCTGCATATTTTCTGCAGCTGATTTTGCTACCTATTGAAGTTAATGTACATTGGGAACGTACACCAAGCGGTTAAAGCAATCAGTTATTTTATTCTTCACTGTCTACAAGTGTGTAAGGTCTGAATCTCCTAAATCTGTCACACAGAACAATGATCTGACTTTAGTCCTTTGATATAGGTTTGTGTTTTCAGTTCATTTTTCCTCTTTTGGCTTTATACAACCAGCTCGCTCCCAACTATTTACGTACCCTGTCCATCCTCATCAAAGCATGCAAATGCATTTCTGATCACATCTTCTGGGTCTGTGCCATTCAGCTTTTCTCCAAACATGGTAAGAAACATGGTGAAGTTGATGGGTCCAGGTGCTTCATTCATCATGGCTTCCAAATATTCATCTGTTGGGTTCTTTCCTAAAACAGAATTTAAATGTTATTCCCTGGGCGCCCAGAGGAAATCTTCAAAATGCTGTTCATACCTAATCATTCTACATGATTTATTTACTAATTCAGAGTTTATAGCTGTAGTATAGCCCAGAGCTGTATTCACTATCCTGCAGACTTCAAAGCTGAAGTCTCCCAGCAATCATTCATCTGTTGTGCTCCAGGCGCTGTACACTATCTGCATGCTACACACACCTAATCCCCCAAGTGTCTTCAAAGGGGCACACAGCAACATACCTGCCAACTATTAGAATCATTTCACACAGGAAAACCATTCCCACTCACGGAAACCCTGTTTATGTCCAATGATTCACATGCATAGGTTTGTTACATAACTGATTTATACCGTATATACTCGAGTATAAGCAGAGTTTTTCAGCACGATTTTCGTGCTGAAAACACCCCCCTCGGCTTATACTCAAGTGAACTCTCCACCCTCAGTGGTCTTCAAACCTGCAGACCTCCAGATGTTTCAAAACTACAACTCCCAGCATGCCCGGACAGCAATTGGCTGTCCGAGCATGCTTGGAGTTGTAGTTTTCAAACTTCTGGAGGTCCGCAGGTTGAAGACCACTGCGGCCTTCGTCATCATCCAGACCCCCACCCCCCCCACCCCCTTTAGTTTTGTACTCACCTCCGCTCGGCGGGAAGGAAGGGTGAGCTGGTCCGGGCCATTTGTGCTGCAGGGACCATCCGGTGGGGAGGGATAGTCATTCCGGGCTGTCCATTTTCACTGAGAGGCCCTCTTCTCCGCGCCTGGAATAGTGACGTTGCCTTGACGACGATGCACATGGACGTTGCGCATGAACGTCCTTGTGCCTCGTCGTCAAGGCAACGTCACTATTCCGGGGCCAAAGCGCGGAGAAGAGGCCCCCCGGTGAAGATGGACAGCCCGGAACGACTATCCCTCCCCACCGGACTGTCCCTGCAGCACAAATGGCCCGGACCAGCTCACCCTAACGTCCCGCCGAGGGGAGGAGAGTACAAAACTAAAGGGGGTGGGGGGTCTGGATGATGACGAAGGCCGCAGTGGCTGTCCGGGCATGCTGGGAGTTGTAGTTTTGAAACATCTGGAGGTCTGCAGGTTGAAGACCACTGTTCAGACATTGACAGGCAGTGATGATGAAGGGGGGAGGGGGGAGGAGGAGGGGGTGGGATGATGACAGGCGGTGATGGTGAAGGGGGGTGTGGGATGATGACAGGTGGTGATGTTGAAGGGGGGGTGTGGGATGATGACAGGCGGTAATGATGAAGGGGGGATGATGATGAGGGTGTTAATGACGGGGGTCTGGATGATGACAGGGGGGGGGGGATGATGTATTTCCCACCCTAGGCTTATAGTCTAGTCAACTTTTCCTGGGTTTTTGGGGTGAAATTAGGGGCCTCGGCTTATATTCGGGTCGGGTATATACGGTAGCTACTAATAGAATTGAAAAATACTTCCTGTACAAATAAAGCTACCTAGTTTATAAAGTTTATATAGTTTTAGTAACAAACACTAAGATAATGTAAAGTAACCAAAAGTTCACAATCTTAATAAATAAGAAATAAAATTGTTAAAAAGGGGTACTCCGCTCCTAGACATCTTGTCCCCTATACAAAGAATAGGGGATAAGATGTTTTATCTCTGCTGCGGCACCCCAGACATCCGGTGCATGGAGTGAACTTCGCTCCATGTCGGATGACTGGCGATGCGGGGTGGAGGCTCGTGACGTCATGGCCACGCTCCCTCAATGCAAGTCTTTGGGAGGGGGCATGACGGCCATCATGCCCCCTCCCATAGACTTGCATTGAGGGGGGCGTGACCGTGACGTCACAAGTGGGGCGCAGCCATGATGTCACGAGCTTCCGACGCTGCACCCGCTGCTCTAAGCAAATGCCACTTGCAGCAGGGAGATCTCATGGGTCCCCAGTGGCGGTACCCTCACGATGTCTAGGGGCGGAGTTCCTCTTTAAGGTATGGACCCACAGAACATATATGGCTTCTCTGTGAGAAAATTGTGTGCGGAAAACTGCAGTGTACAACATGAGCAGCAGATCGGATAAAATTTAAAAGAATGTCACTGACAAAAGTACACAGAAAATCTGTCCAAAAAGTGACATGCAGTGAGGATCAACAGCATGTCAATTATTAGCGTTGAAGATAATGTGAATTTATTGAGCATTTTTCTTTCAATAGGAAGTAATACAATTGCAATAAATCTGCAGGTTTATGGCTATTGCTGCAGAAATACTGTGGATAATGTTAAAAGCTTTTTGTTGATTGCTAGAATGAGCGGGGCGAAGCGTGCAGGAGTGTGCTTTACTCCTCAGCTCACAGCAATTTCTACCCGGGATCACTAGACATGGAGCTGTTCAGTGAAGCTGGATGGAGATCGCTGCATTCTTTAAATGACAAGTACCCCTAAAATCCACTGGGGACAATCTGCACCAAAACTACTATCCAACTTGGACAGTGTGTTGCAGATATATCTTTAAGGCTAGGTTCACACTGCAGAATTTCTGGACAGAATTACTGCCGGCGGCGCTTGGACCGAGCAGACTGCTTTGCTGCCCCCATAGATGCTGGGTGGATCTTTTGGGAGATCTGCTCAGAAATGCATTGTTATCTATGGGGATGGCAATGTAGTCCGCGCGGTTCTAGTGCCGCTGGCTCAATCTCCAGCAGAAATTCTGCCCAGAAATTCCACAGTGTGAACTTAGCCTAAAGGGATTTTCCGAGCAAAAATGTTTGATTGGCTATCTTCAGGATAGGCCAATCACTGATCAGCGGGGTGCCAGCACTTCGCACCCCGGTGATGAGCTGGATTGTCATGGCAGGATCTGAGCCATGAGCAGAGCCAGAAGTAGTTGGCTGTGTCCACTGCGTAGTGGTTTTCCTTGTTAGTGCAGACCACTAGTCTTCATAACGTTAGATTTACTCGTAAGGCTAATTTCACAATGTATCTTGCATTGTATGACAAGGGGCATCAATCATATTTACTTAAAAATATTATATATATATATATATATATATATATATATACATATACACACACACATATATATGGCACAGGCTTCTGAGCTCTTCTATGGAGATATCTATATCTATCTATCCCTGTGCCATTCCATCCAAACCCAACAGGTCCCACCCAATGATCATTGCAATACTCAGTAAATACTATGGAATATGACTTACCAAGGGAAGCAAGCATGTCATGCAAATCTTCCTTATCAATAAAACCATCCCGATTCTGATCAATCATGTTGAAGGCTTCCTTAAACTCCTGAATTTGGGACTGATCAAACATAGCAAATACATTGGACGTTGCGCGCTGGGGGCGCTTCTTGGTGGTCTTTGTCTTTGCTCTTTTGCTTGACATCTTGGCAGTTGTGTTAGTCTGGAAAGAAGAAATGATGAATGAGTGAAAAAGGCTAACATATAGGACAATAAAGAGCTGACTTGTTCACCCAGTGGGCAGGACTATGCACTTGTTTTATGTGAGTAGCAAACCTGCATATCACAGATCTACCATATATACTCGAGTATAAGCCGACCCGAATATAAGCCGAGGCCCCTAATTTTACCCCAAAAACGCAGGAAAAGTTATTGACTCGACTATAAGCCTAGGGTGGGAAATACATCATCCCCTCTGTCATCATCCAGACCCCCATCATCATCCCCACCTGTCAATCCCTTTATCAGTGGTCTTCAACCTGCAGACCTCCAGATGTTGCAAAACTACAACTTCCAGCAGGTTGAAGACCACTGTGGCCTTTGTCATCATCCAGCCCCCCCCCCCCCCATTTTTTGTACTCACCTCCCCTCGGCGGGACGTTAGGGTGACCTGGTCTGGGCCATCTATGCTGCAGGGACCGTCCGGTGGGGATGGTTAGTCGTTGCGGGCTGTCCATTTTCACCGGGGGGGGGGCCCCTCTTCTCTGCGCTTCGGGCCCGGACTAGTGACGTTGCCTTGACGACGATGCACTGGGACGTTGCGCATTAACGTCCCTGTGCGTCGTCGTCAAGGCAACGTCACTACCCTGGGGCCGGGCCCGAAGCGTGGAGAAGAGCGCCCCCCCGGTGAAAATGGACAGCCCACAACGACTAACCATCCCCACCGGACGGTCCCTGCAGCATAGATGGCCCGGACCAGCTCACCCTTCCTTCCCACCGAGGGGAGGTGAGTACAAAACAAGAGGGGGGGGGCTGGATGATGACGACGGCCGCAGTGGTCTTCAACCTGCGGACCTCCAGAGGTCTCAAAACTACAACACCCAGCAAGGAGTTGTAGTTTTGCAACTTCTGGAGGTCCGCAGGTTGAAGACCACTGATGAAGGGATTGACAGGCGCAGAGTTCACTCGAGTATAAGCCGAGGGGGGCGTTTTCAGCATGAAAAATCGTGCTGACATCTCAGCTCATACTCGAGTATATACGGTAATACTGAGATAGGGTAGAAGATCTTGTCAAAGAATTGGCACATCCAAGGAGCTTGGCAGGTGACACATCTAGGCTTTTGAGGCAGGCACATAACACTTTTGGATTGTTTACTCTTGATGTTTAGAGAAGTTCTTAAAGGGGTACTCCAGTGGGAAAAAAATGTTTTTAATCAATTGGTGCCTGAAAGTTAAACAGATTTGTAAATGACTTCTATGAAAAAAAAATCTTTATCCATCCAGTATTTTTTAGCAGCTGTATGCTACAAAGAAAATTATTTTCTTTTTGAATTTCTTTTTTTTTGTCTTGACCACAGTGCTCTCTGCTGACACCTGGTGCCCGTACCATGAACTGTCCAGAGCAGGAGAAAATCTTCATAGCAAACCTACGCTGCTCTGGACAGTTCCTGACACGGACAGAGGTGTCAGCAGAGAGCACTGTGGAAAAGACAAAAAAAAGAAATTCAAAAAGAAAATAAATTTCCTCTGTAGTATACAGCTGCTAATATGTACTGGACGGTGTGTGCTCTGTCCTCAAAGCCAAACCAGGGCCCGTTTTCAAAACGAGGGGTAGTTTATTCACCCATACAATACAGGTAATGCAATGATTTGACCTAAGGACCTAAAACGACTCTGGAGTGCCGTCTTCCACCACTTTTCCTTTTGTGATTTGGGCCCTGGTTATGCTTTGAGGACAGAGCACCCGCCGACTTAGAAAGTCATCACTGTGCATCATCCATTTCTACTTTTTCTATATATTTTTTTTTATAAGTTTTGCAATTTTCAATAACAAACACCACCAACATGGCGAGAAAAGATCAACATAGACAACAATAGCACTCCCAGGAGGTCCCAGAGACCAGCACATATTTTTTTTCAGCTGATTTTGCTACCCATTGACTTCAATGGGGAGGAAAATAAGCAGCGGCAAATACACAACAAAATTCGGCACGTGTGACCTTACACAAAGGGTAGGGTCACACGGAGCACACCCGCTGCGTATTTCACACTGCGGATGCACCGACGGCAGTCACATAAGCAGACACTCAGAGCTACCCGTCCACAGCAGTATGCTACAAGGGATAATAGAAGTTACATTACTCCAGTGTTTCTCAACCAGGGTGTCTCCAGCTGTTGCAAAACTACAACTCCCATCGTGCCCGGACAGCCTTCGGCTGTCCGGGCACGTTGGGAGTTGTAGTTTTGCAACAGCTGGAGACACCCTGGTTGGGAAACACTGGATTACTCAATGGTTAACTGGACTTTTTGAGGCTAGTAATACGAACTATTAAAGAATTCAATAGTTAACACAGGGATGTGGAATTCCTATCGCCTGACACCCGGGCCAGATGCTGGGGTGCTCAGAGGAGTGTATGGAGGGGACTCCCGACTCCTGCCCACTCCATACTCTGCAGCCCCCCGGATATTCTCAGTAGCCAGGGGCCGCCGCTAATAGCCAGCATGCGGCGATCGCCGTGGCTGGCTATTAACCCTTTAGATTGCCGCTGTCAAAGCTGACAGTGGCGTCTAAAGTGACATGTGAATGCTCCCTGGTAGGCTAATGAATGCTCGACCCCCCCCCCCCCCCCCCCGCAGCGCCATCCACTATAGAGGTAACCTGAGGGCTTATCTCTGCTTCCCTGCTGTCCGTTGCTCTGTCATTGATAGAGCCTAGTCCAGCCAGGCTCTATCAGTGGATCGCAGAGCACACAGATCAATGGAGTTCAATAGAACTGTATTGATCTGTATGAGGAATCTAATGATTCCTCCTAAAAGTCTAATAGTGTAAAACAAAAACAAAAAGTTTTAATAAAAGATTAAAAGACACACATTAACCCCTTCCATGTTAAAAGTTTAAATCACCCCCTTTTCCTATATAAAAATGTGTAAATATAATAAACATATTTAGTATCACTACGTGCATAATTGTACGAACTATTAAAATATAACATTATGTATCCCGTACGGTAAATGACGTAAATGTAAATAAAAAAAATACCAAACAAATAAAACATGACGGAAACTATATAAATCTGGTATCGCTGTAATGAGGCCGGCCTAAAGTATCCAAACAACATGTTACCTCAACCACAAGGTAAATGGCGTAGAAAAGAAAACCACCAAATTTGCTAAATTATCTATTACTATTTCAATTTCACTTCACCGAATATATATATATATATATATTTTTTTTTTTTTTTGGTTCGGAGAATATGTTATTAAAAACTTAAAAGGTATCATTATAGTAGGTAGTTATGGCTATTATAGGGCGAGGTGGAAAAAATGAGTGTAAAAGCGAAAATTAGCTCGGACAAGTGGATCGTCATGAGGGACAAGTAGATTTTGCTCCGTTTTACACAAATTTCCACACCCCTGGTTAACAACTCAATCCATCCCTACGAATAACTACAGAAGAATTAGACAAAAGCCATTCAGTAATAACACACACCAAGCCGGCTCCACTAACCCTACACTAAAGAGCAGTAGGACAGGAGAGCAGCTTTACCTGACTCATCTCCACAGGGCGATCACAGCCAGCGACGGGCGAGATCTTCATATAGGCTTTGTGATGCCCCACACCGAGCTCTAAAAGGCCACATTCCTGCCGTGTAATGCAGCCTCCAAATAAAGGCCAGCTTTATATACTGTATGATATCATTGTGGGCTCAGCACTGGGTAAAGCCTCCAGCGGGCAGCACTTGTCTACCTCAAGTCTATTTACTCAGCACTGCTCATCCAGCTCTGACTTATCACTCATTGATCTTTCCTATCCTGGGGCTTCTTTATCGCCTTTTATTCATCACTGCCGTATTTCAGGCTCGTAAGCTTTATTAAAAAAAGCAAAGTGATATGACAAATACTTCTACCATAAGGCATGCGAACACGTGAGTTTGGATCATTGCCAGCAATATTAAAGAGTACCTGCCATCACTTGTATGCTGCACGGTAGGGATTGACAGATATCGTTTTTTTTAGGGCCGATACCGATAATTGGTGGAGGTTAGGGCCGATAGCAGATAACTTATACAGATATAAGTTATCGGCTATTCATCCCCCCGCGACACCGCTGCAGATCATTGATTTAAAGCGGGCGCTTTAAATCAATGCACTGCAGTGGATTTGCGGTGCCATAGACCACCGCCGCCACCCGCTTCTCTCCCCCTGCCTGTCCGGGGGTACTGAGTCCTATCACCGCTACCACCACCCCCCGACCCGCCGCACCGCGACCGCCCCGGCCCCATTTCCTGCCCCATCCCTGGTTTTATAATTACCTGTCCACTCTACATCTGGCTCCGGTGGCGTCCTCCTGAGCTGTCACTGTGCACACTGACTGTGATGTCACATCACTCGTCATTGCGCACAGCGTAACGCAGGATGCAGCAGGAGCAAGAAGTAGCGTGGGCTCCGGGAACAGGTAATTATAAAACCGGGGATGGGGGAGGCAATGGGGTGAGACGCGGTGCGGTGGTTCGGGGCGGTCACGGTGCGGTTTGGGCAGTGCGGGGGGCGGGGCATTATCGGCAAGGTAATAGCCGATACCGATAATGCCCAAAATCGTGATTATCGGCCGATAATATCGGCCATACCGATAATCGGTCGATCCCTACTGCACGGACCACGAGGCATTGCGGAGGTCCCTGGTGGTTACTCCCTGCCCCACCAGCCTTGATTGATAGATCTCTCCCTGTTTGGGTACTAGGAGGGGTCAATAAATGAAGGCTAATGGAACATGCAGACGGTTACTGGATTGGACAGCATAAAAAGTTTTGACAGGTTCTTTAAAAGGGGTTATCCACTGGAAAACAATTATATATTTTATATTTTTGTTTATTATTTTTAAATCAACTAGTGCCAGAAAGTTAAACAGATTTGTAAAGTACTTCTATTAAAAAATCTTAATCCTTCCAGTAATTATCAGCTGCTGTATATTTCCTTTCTGTCTGACCACAGTGCTCTCTGTTGACACCTCTGTCCATGTCAGGAACTGCCCAGAGTAGGAGCAAATCACCATAGCAAACCTCTCCTGCTCTGGACAGTTCCTGACAAGGACAAAGGTGTCAGCAGAGAGCACTGTGGGCAGACAGAAAAGAACAACTCCTCTGTAGTATACAACAGCTGTGTCAGAAACTGTTCAGAGCAGGATAGGTTTGCTATGGGGATTTGCTCCTACTCTGGACAGTTCCTGACATGGACAGAGGTGTCAGCAGAGAGCACTGTGGTCAGACAGAAAGGAAATTCAAAATGAAAATAACTTCCTATGGAGCATACAGCAGCTGATAAGTACTGGAAAGATTAAGACTTTTTAATAGAAGTAATTTACAAATCTATATAACTTTTCTGGCACCAGTTGATTTAAAAATATTTTTTTCCAGCGGAGTACCCCTTTAAGGGTATGTTCCACACAGATATTCTGCTGAAGCAATAGGATTCTGCTGCACTGTGCATATGGCATTTCTGCCGTGGAAATTCAGATTCTGGCATCCGCAAAAGAATAGACTTATCTAGTCTTTCTTTGGATTCCACTCGCAAATACATTGCCGTCTATGAGACGCCGCATTGCCGAGCTGTCCTAGCACCCGCCAAATGAATCAAATGCGCAGTATGTCTGTGTTTTGCGAGAGGACATTCTGCACATTTTACTACCGTGTGAACTCTAAAAGGATCTACAACCACATATGGAAACTATTATCTGATCAGACAGGGCTGACTGTTCTAACCTAGCCCTTGAAGGGTTAAACTAGGTTCACATTGCCATCATTCCCCAGTACGACGGGAGTTTAGTGAACGAAAAAAAGAAAAAAAAAGTGCATGCAGAGTCCACCGGATCCCTTATGGACCCTATCTAAGTCACTGGGATCCAGTGGTGTCTCAAAAAATAAAAAAATTAATAAAAAAGCAGAATGGAC